>NW_004525043.1:263216-277311 GCF_000260255.1 Octodon degus
AATACAATCTTTTACAGATCTTGTTCAGACTACAAAAGAAGGAAATTTTCACTATATATGATTTTTTTATTGGGCAGCTTTTCTTTGATGAGTTGTACGGACAACTCCAGATACAGAAGCAGAAGTCTGTGTACTTTAAAGGAATTAATGTTGTAAATTAGAGACTTTTACACAGTTAACTACCACTGGTGCTTTTCACCATAGTGCGCACCTGCCACAGAAACAGTGATGTTAGGTGTTGTAAGGCTACTGGGACAAGTCAGTAAGTAACAGGTGCTATTATTTCCCTTCCCTTTATATGATTATTGTGCTAAGCTCATTAGGCACCTTATGCACTCAGTCCTTTGGAAACTCCTGCAAGATGAGTGCTGTTGGCAGCACCATTTTATAGTCCAAGATGCCTTCTAGCAGACCTCAAAAGCACATTTTTAGTCTGACATAGTTTATGTCACTCTTTCTCTTAGTCATAAAAAAGAACAAACCCAGTATAAAATATAAAGGAATTAGAAATGACAATGACTCTGAGTTAGTAAAATAAATTCTACAAAAAAGAAAAAAAAAAAAAAAAAGTCACAGGAGCAAGACCAGCATGTGTCTCTCCAGTTTGGTCTATTAAAAATAGTTCAAGAGCTTCTTGCATGAGTTGACCACTCCTATGTTCTAGGACTATGCTGGATTCTAAGGATGCAACAGGAGAGACACTGCCTGCCTAGAAAAAACACTCAGACTAAGTAGAGAAGGAAGTCTGCATAGACAATAATTATAATAAAATGCACCATATAAATCATATACAAACAATAGAAGTGTGTCACATATAGATATTTTAAAATAAAGATTATAAATATTGGTACTAATACATATGAATGTTTTACTAGTCATTTCCTAAGAATATTTGCAAGGATCACAAATTTTTATATATAAAATGCCTACTTGATAAGAGATGTTTTCTTTCCCTATTATCTAACACTGCATTTTACTCCAAAAATTTGACAGTTTTAGGATTAGACAGGGCTTGAGGGATCTCTTCATTCTCCTGCATCCCGTCATCTCTATCCTAACATACCAGACAGATGAGAAAATACTTTTGTAGGCAGCCAGGGAATGTGATTTCACAATTTCACTCAGTAGCCCTTTCCAAAGTTCAACAATCTACAGGGTCAGCCAGCTTTCTCTCCCATGTTATCCTAAGGGCCAGTATTTTATTCTTTCTAGAGAAGAAAAAAATCTAAGCTCTTGGTTAACATAATTCTGAAAATATTTTGAACTGTAGCAATTCAAGCTTCCCTAGCAACCTCAAAGTTTTACTTCAAAATTTTATACCTATATAACCTAATTCCTCGTCACCATCACCATTACCAGTCTCAGCCTAGTGGCCTCAAAGCAATACATTCAAATATAAATAAAAGGGAGTGCTTTGTCTCTGAGTGCCTAGCAACTGGCATGTCCTGAGAGGTTGTGGCGAAGCCTCCAAAGAAGACACGAGAGCTTGGCATCTTCGATTGAAGCCCGGAGAGCGGCAACACCAAAACCAGAGTCATGAGCAACAGCGGTGTACAGAACTATGGTGATCAGAAATCCCGTTCTGTTTCCAGAAGTGGAAGTGCTCAAGGATCGGGGAAATCTGCCAAGAGTAGCCCTGCAAGGTCTCGCTCCAAGGAAGATTCCAGGCATTCCAGATCAAAGTCCAGGTCCAAATCTGAATCTAGGTCTAGATCCAGAAGAAGTTCTTATACAAGGTCAACGTCTCGATCTCGTTCACATAGACGTTCCCATAGCTGGTCTTACAGTCCATATTATTGCAGATGCCACAGCCATGGCCATTTTCTCATGTCTACTTGAAGGCATGATGTTGGGAATCAGGCAAATCCTGACTCAAACTGTTGTCTTGGAGTGTTTGGGTTGAGCTTGTACATCACAGAAAGAGATTTAGGAGAAATATTCTCTAAATATGGCCAAATTGCAGATGTGTCTATTGTGTATGACCAGCAGTCTAGGTGTTACAGAGGATTTGCCTTTGTGTATTTTGAAAATGTAGACAATGCCAAGGAAGCTAAAGAACATGCCAACGGAATTGAACTTGATGGGCATAAATCAGAGTGGATTTCTCTACAACAAAAAGACCACATACCCCAACACCAGGAATTTACATGGGGAGACCTACCTATGGCAGCTTTTGTCACCGAGATTACTGTGACAGAGGCCATGACTGTGGCTATGAGGATCGGGATACTACGGCAGGTCATACAGAGGAGGTGGTCAAGGAAGATGTGGATGGAGAGCTGCTCAGGACAGAGATCAGATTCACAGAAGGCGGTCACTTTCTCCTTATTACAGTCGTGGAGGATACAGATCATGCTTCAGATCTCAATCCTACTCACCTCATTGCTGTTAAACCATGAAGATGAAGACTTTCTGAAACCTGCCATAGAGTTGGGATGTTGCTTGTGGACAATATTTTTATTGTCTGTTTAAAAAATGAACAGTGGGGCTGGGGAGATGGCTCAGTAGAATAAGCGCTTGCCTGGTAAGCACAAGGGCCTGAATTCAATCCCCAGTTCCAAAAAAAAATAGGTGGGGCAAAAAGTGAACAGTGCCTAGTGAAGTTAGGTGACTTTTACACCTTTTAGGATGACTACTTTTGGTAGAGTTGAAATGCTATTTTTATTCTGCATTTGTATAGTTCAGTGCTTTGTTCAAAGTTAAGTGTTTTCAGAGAAGCATGTTTTGCATGTATTTTGTTACAGTCATAAATTTTGACTGCTGAGAAGTTTCTATTATACAAAAACTTAATTTAAAAGATTTTTCTACTAAATCCAGGGTAATCTGAAGATTGAAGCCTGTATGCAAAAATGCTATCAAATGGCAAAAAGCAATGATAAAATTTGATTTTTATTTTTCTTTCGAACATTGATGCTTAGCAGAACTATTCAGATTTGTTATCAGTAAATTCAGAGGCAAAAATATACATTTTCCTTCAGTCCATGAAACGAACTATATTTGATACACCTGCAACTAAGTGTTAAAAATGTGCTCTGTAATTCTATACTGCTATTATTAGAACTAAGTTTCTCAATGCAGCAAATGCTTAATGCTTATATAAATGTGGATTTGTCAGCCTTTATGTAATTATGTTTAGCAGGGAATAAGGAAAGAGTTAAACATTGTGTATGACTTAAGGCTATTTCTTGAAGCTGTTAAAAGGGAATAATGGTGTTTCAACTAGTTATCAGCAGATGACAATACATTCTACCACACATGTACTCTTGTTCTTCTAGCTTTTAGACCATTAAAAAACTGGGTGCTATAAAGTACAGGATAAGAGAAGGGAATGCTACATGTGTGTTGTGGATGAACCGAAGACTGCCTGTTCATTTTTTAAATATTATTTTCAGGTCCTTCGTTTATCAAAAGAGACCCAATTTCACTCAGATGTTTTGAGAACTGTGTTAAATAAATGAAAACGAAGAAGAAGAAAAAAGAGTCAATCTATCTTTTTAGGCTGGGTGTGGTAGTTCGCATTTGTAATCTCAGCACCTGGGAGCCTGAGGCAGGAGGGTGTCCATCAGTTCAAGGCCAATCTGGGCTACATAGAAAGTTGAAGACCAACCTCAAAAAAAAAAAAAAAAAAAAAAAAAGCTATCTTTTTACTGCTAGAAACAAAAGTAAACCCAAGTGTTGCTGAACAGGCTCTTATAAAGCATATACCCTAATTTATTTCCCAATGGTTTATAAATATTCTTAAAATAAATATTAACATATTTAAATTCTTAAATGCATTGTTTTTGACAAATTAAATTCAGTTCTTTGATCTGAAGATAAAGATGATATTCAATCCCTGGTTCTGCAAAAAAAAAAAAAAAAAGATTGAGAAGCTTTTGCTTTTAACTATAATAGAAGGACAGACTAAGGATGTAGTTTAGTGATAGAATTATTACTTTGCATGGTGTTTGGTCCCCAGCACCACAAAATAAATAATAAATAAAATAGAAGGAGATGCTAAATAAAAATTAAGTTGACAAATCACAAAAATGCTTTTTCAAAAATGATTTTGGATGTGTAATGAGCACTGAATCTGCTACCAGATAAATGGGGTCACTGCTCTGATTATATCTCACCATGTGGTTCAAGAGCCTATGGGAAGGGCTTCTGGGAACAGTTTGGTATCGATTGAACTCAGGCCCTTGCACTCGCCAGGCAAGTGCTTATTCTACTGAGCCATCTCCCCAGCCCCAATGTGGGAACAGTTTGGAAAGGTTCAGAGATGTCATCTGAAAGAGTAGAGGTGGAACACTTTAGGATGTTCTGTGTGGGAGATTCTAGTGAAAGCTGAGAGGACAAGAAGGCTGAGAGCAATCCTGCAGGTAAAGGCCAGATTCAGGAGGTTTCTGCAGGGAAGGACTCCATTGGCTGTTGGCCTCCAGATGGTGTGTTTTATGGCTAGGCAGAAAGTTTGTCTGCATTTTTTTGTGTCCAGAAACTTTGCCTCGAACTAAGATTAAAGGTGGTGGACTATTTAATGTGGTAACTGAAATTTCAAGGCTGTCAAATGTTGAGGAAGTGGCATGGCTATTATTAGGACATCTAGTCAGATTTATGTTGAGAATCAAGAGCAAAGAGATCAGCAGGATAATTTAAAATGTTGTGAGTTTTGCCAGAAAAGAAGCTCTAGTAAAGTTGTGGGCTGCAATGATAGAGCTGAGGATATCTTGACTGATGATAAGAAACAGGAGAATATAAAACATGGCCTTAGGGCATCACAAAAATCAGCAAGTGCTCAGCTTTTGCAACCTCAAAATTACAGAAGTGAAAACATTTGCTTTAAAGAGAAAGACACAGAGCACCATGTTCAGGAATGACAGTGGCCATATCATGTTCCAGAATGGCGGCAGCAAAGAGAATTTGTTTCTTGAAATTGGCTTCAGAGTGCCCAGTGATCCAGGCACTCGACCCCTACAGCCAAGAGAAAGGGAAACCTGGCTACTCTTCCAGCTGGCAGCAGACCTTGGCATCATTCACATGGTGCTGGGTTCATACTTTTTTTAAAAAAATGTATTTGGTTGTTACAGGGTCTAGCTATGTAGCTTGGAATTGTGGTAATCCTCTTGCTTTCAACCTCCTCAGTGCTGGGATTACACCACTAAAATGTAATCCATTAAAGTATCCACAGGCTTAAACCACTAAGCCCAGACTCTGGCCTGCTCAGTCCACCTTGGGGGTGGGACTGGCATGGCATGTGGTGCCCGTGTTTCAACCATGGTCCCTGGCTTTGCCTAAGCTTACCTAAGCAGGCACTTTAGTCTGCTGAGCTATCTTGACAGCCCCAACTCACCCCTCTTAAATCCTGATATGTGGTTCACTGATGAAAGGAAACCCTACACTCCTATGGGCAGGCCATCTTCCCAAGCAAGTTGCAGTCATGCACTATTAAGGGCACCAGAGAGACATGACTGAAGTCTCCTCAGGAAACCAAAAGGCTGATAGGGAAGCAGAAAGTGAAGCCTTATGAACCTTTAATACTTCAGCCTTTTTTTTTTTTTTTTTTTCCAGAACCAGGGATTGAGCTCAGACCCTTGTGCTTGCCAGGGAAGTGCCTATTCTACTGAGCCATCTCCCCTGCCCCAAGACTCCAGCCTTATTGCCAGTTTCTGAAGAACCATTAAAACCAGGCTATATTCCTCAGGAAGATAAATGGGCAAGGGGAATTAAAAAGGGACTCTGGTTTTATTTAGAAAACAAGCTGGTCTTTCCTTAAAGAACAAAGTGGAAGGCTACAAAAACACTTTATGATTCCTTCTATATGGGAAGAAATGCTACATTGGAAATGGTAATTTGAGTTTTCACAGGACTAGGATCAGCAGTAACTACCCAACAAGTCTACAAACCTTCCCCCTTATGCCTACAACAGCACAGACAAGCCCAAACCACCTCCTTTCTTAGAACATGTACAGAGGAGAGGGATGTACTATGAGGAAGGCTGGCAATTAGACTTTGCCCACATGCCACCTGGCTTCAGCTAGCAAAAGTAGATTTGAGTAAGTAAGATTGCTTGTTTCCTGAACAAAGATCTCACAGTTTAGCAGCTGAGCAAAGGCTTTCAGAGTGCAATGGAAAGCGAAGGGGTCTCATGTTGCAGCAGGTGAAGTCCTTCCTGTTTAAAGACCCTAGCACTATGCCAAGAAGACGGGATCATTTTCACTCCAATACTGTGTTCAGTGGCTCACTCAGGGCCAGGGCTGTATTTCATGCATTCTTGTATTTCTGAAAATAGAACATTCCTTTAAAAATATGTCTTTGTTAAATATCTGTTGGATCATTTTAAACTGCCTTCTTATTAGTCACGTGTGGTATGTAGAAAACACCACAAAGGAGCCTGAACTACTTTCATGGGTCTCTCTTTGAACAGAGGTGCAGACAACTACTGTTCAAGTTACACATATAACCTAAGAGGGGTAACTAACACTTCAAACAATAATAGGTCACTGGTACTGTCATCAAAATAAAAGTTTTAGGTTGTTTTTTTTTTTTTTTTTTTCTTTTTCTTATATCTGGTATCGTCAGGAAGAGCTTCAGAGGAAAGGAACAGAGGGAAAGTGGTTGTGATAAATGATAAAATCTGAGTGGTGGAGAAAGGAGAGAGAAGTTTAGCAAATGGGAAGAACAGAATATAAAAATTAATTGATCAATTCACTCTTTTCATCCTTGACTTTATTATTTCTTGGTCCATGCAATTATCACTGTGTCTAATAACAAGGCAGAGCCAGGTATGGTGGTAAACACCTGTAATCCCAGCACTCAGGAGGTTGAAGCAGGAGGATGACTGGATCACCACTACATAGTGAGTCCAAGAAGGCCTAATCTACATAGTGAAACCCTGTCTCAAAATAATAAACAAATATAACATACATAAATGCATACTTCTATAATACATACATGGCAGAAATAATATCAATGAATTAAATTGTAAATCCTTCTTTCTTATTTATTTATTATTGTGATTATTATTTTTGCATATCTGGGAATTGAACTCACGTCCTTGCACTTTGCAGTGAAACGCTTATTCTACTGAGCCATCTCCCTGGCCTCCTAAGCTTTCTTTCCTGTTAGGCTTTGTTTAACTCAAAATATTCTGCCTGACCTTTTGTTCTTATCCCTCAGCAAAAACCCACAGTGGTTCCCGATCCCTCCAATCTATAAGAAGACATCATAAATTATGATTCTTCTATAGCTCATTTGCCCTGAAGTCTGATTTTTATTTTTTTTTACCCACTCAGACTGCTGATATTATTATTAAGAATTAGCAGCCCATCCCTAAGCATGCACTTCTATTTCCTGAACAGACCACAGTTCTCATAGACACTGTCTCCCAAGTAACATCTCATAAATACATCTTCCCTTTTTGTCAAATCAAAATTTATGTTATCCATCAAGGAATTCACATAAATGTGAACTTATAAGTAAGAAAGTTTGTAAGGAATCAGTTTTGGACTGAAGTACTCCACTATTTGGAAAAAACACTTGTGGTAAAACTGGGCATGAAATATGAATACTATTTAGCTTTTGGCTAAATAGAAGCATAGGAAATTGATCCCAGAATCTCCAACAATTATAAGCATACCTGAGATGGGTGGAGGAGTCCAGGCACACACAGACTGGTTAACAGTTTAATGCCCATATAGTCAGTTTCACGAAGGCAATTGTTTTCATATTTATCTAGGAACCTATTCAAATTCCCTCAGAAGTCAAGATAACAAACCCATTGTAAGCATGCAATATGCCTCATCTGAAAATTATTAAATCTGTACTCCTTTCACTGAGATAGTTAAACTATATCTGTTCCCTTCTCTCTTTACCTTTTCTTGTGCATGTCAGCCCTGCCCCCAAAGCATGCTGAAATGGCAATTGAGACTTGGCATGGTGGTGCACACCTGTAATCCCAGTGCTTGGGAGGCTGAAAATAGGAGGATCACTACAAGTTTGATCTGTGTAATGAGACCCTATAGACCCTGTAGACCCTGTACTAAAAATAAAAACTTTTCTTGAAGATTTGTTTTTGTTTTGGTACTGGGAATCAAACTCAGGATCTAATGTTTTCCAAAATTTCAAATGGAAAAGTCTTTCCTACTGACTTCAGACCATTTTCCACATAGGAAGAGGTGAAATTCAAAAACTGGATCTCACCTTTTACCTTATTTGTTTTTATAGCTACAGAGAGAATAATAAAAGCCAAACTACAAGTCTTTATCTCTTGCACTGCTAACCCAGCCCTGTGCTGGATGAATAGTGAAATCTGTATCAAGCACTCAAAGATAGATAATACAAAATCCTTTGTTCCTATAAAACTGGTTTATTTTAGAGGATTTGTGTTTTTTAAGTCACTCTATAGTTCAACACTGGCTTTGAACCCAGTATGTTCTGAGGCCCAGTGTGGCCTAAGACTTACAACCATACTCCTGCTTCAGCCTCTGAATTTTTGGGATTACAAGTGTATGCCACCATACTCAGTTCAGGACCTTGTACTCTTTTTTAATTTTTTTTTTGGTAGGTGGGGGGTTAACCAGGGATTGAGCTCAGGACCTTGCACTTACCAGGCAGGTGCTTATGCCACTGAGCTAGCTCCCTGGTATAGGACCTTGTATTCTTGATTTGTAACTCTTTTAATTTGGTTTGGTTTAGTTTTCTGTGATCTCCACACTGAATTCAATTTAAACATTCCTTGCCTATGACAGTATGTAAGCTTTCTCCACCCTGCTGCTTGAGAATAGGAATACAACAGCATGGACATTTGAGCAAACTTTGAGTTTGACTAGTGTCCTCCTTATGGATAAATTCTGGATTGCTAGGCATTTACACAGTGAAGGAGGGTATAGCAGCCACCAAACAGCAGCCCAAGGAGGCTTCCTGATCCTTGATTATTTTGTTTTTTTAAGATTCTAAGAAGGGCTGGGGAGATGACTCAGTGGAATAAGCGCTTGCCTGGCAAGTGCAAGGGCCTGAGTTCAATCCCCAGTTCTGTAAAAAAAAGAAAGAAAAGGAAAGGAAAAAGATTCTAAGGACATTAACTAATTAACTTTAATTTTGTTGAAGATTCAAATAAAAGTAGTATCCAAAACACATTTTCAACAAAATTTTGTGTATAATATAAACAAACAGCACCAGGGACTGCTATAAAATGTCATCATACAGTTTCTGTGCAGGCTGCTTCACTAATAAATGGGAGTCAACTTATTTTAAATGATTGTGACTGATGAAAACTATTCCAACTGTTCATCAAATGCCAGGTGGTATTTTTCCAGATATTTCAGGCATCCAGATAAATTTGATCTGTACTCTGACCAACAACTTGAACTGTGCAGCTTAAGTGCAGAAGCGTCACTCACACAGTGTTGAAGCAGGTGATGCAGCCTGTGTGGAAACGCACCGCGTGTGCGCAGGCTCAGGTTGCCTTCAGCAGAAACACTGTCTGTCTGGGAGATCACCTGCATTGTGACGGCTTGTCAGGTAGGTCACGCTCGTCAAAATACCTGCTAACCAAGCAGATCTATAAATTCAAAGCAGGAGCCCTTTCATCATCTTGCTGTCACTGACAGCCTCACTTCAGAGCATCTTCAGGGATTAAAGGTTTTTAAGGAAAGCCAATAAGGCATAGAACCACCTCCCTGGTTCTGGAGTAAAGTCTCTTTTCTCCAAACCAATTGCTCAGATATTCCAAGACACTAGTTACTGTTGCCTGATTCATTCTGCTGAGAATAAGAAATCCAATTTGGACATAATCAATCCCAGGACTTTCATTTATGGTTGGCCCAACAGCACATAATCTCCTAGACAGAAGTTTTTCCAATCTTCTTCGTCTTCAGATTTTGGCCTAGTCACGTTACTGTCCAACTGCTGTGACTTCTGTGTTTATTCATATTCTTTCAAACATCTGAAAACTGTGCCACTTGTTGCAGCCACCACTGAAGTGTTGGGGAATAACCTTCAGGGGCAGGTTGGTATCCTGAAAAAGAAACATTCACACTTTGCTGCCTTTTCAGTTTCTTTGGGTCAATTTGAGCTACTACAACATAGGGGCACCGTGCTGCTTTGACTTTTCCATCAAATTGCAGAGCTCCTCTGGCAGCAGCTGAAGCATCAACTTTTCCACTGTAGACTCCACAGGTACCCACGCCATAGTCGCGGATCCTGTCAGTCCCGAAGAACATGTGCACAGAGGCTAGGTCATGGCGCAGGCACACAAGTAAGCCCCTTTGGCCCTGATCCTTAATCTTATGAAATCATGTGAAAGAACTCTCCACCATTTCCAGAATTCTCACTACCAGTTCTACTGACTTTACAAAATGTGATATGGCTCCTACTGAACCATGTACACTAGGCACCAGGAGGTATAACAACCACAACCCTTGCACCTGTGTGACTGTTCTCTGATGTGACACTGCCTGTCCTCTAAAAAGGTTCTCTCAGTGTTCTGCTCTCCTCCACAACTAGGAAGAATGATGTGAATGAACCAACCCATTCAGGTCATCCCCAACAGTCATATGTTCTGATATAATAAATCTGATTCAATAATTAATAGGATTGCATTTTCCTGACAATTTTCTTTTTATACTTATTATTAACATACATTAATTTTATAGGCTGATGGGATTCATCATGTATTTTCACACAAGCATGCAGGGTATGTTGATCATGTTCTCCTGTGTTTCGCTGCACCTTCCTTTGACTTTCTCTCTTCCTAGACCCTCATGATCATTTCCACTTTCAGGTCAACTTTTATTTTGTGTCATTTTCTCAGTTTCCACCTGTGAGAGAATGTACAATTCTTGTCTTTCTGTGTCAGCTTATTTCACTTAACATAAAATAACATGAAGTCCCACACTTTCATCCATTTTGCTTCAAATGTTAGGGTTTTAATCTATTTGATGAATAACATATTTTCTTTCTCTTTTTTTGGCAGAACTGAGCCATTCCCTGGCTCCAATAAATTTTCTTTATGCATTCACCTATTGGAAAACACCTACGCTGATTCCATATTTTACTCTTGTGAATAGTGCTGAACCCACTTGGGCATGTTCAAATGCCCAAGTTTTGTACGTTCATGTCATTTTCTTTTGAATCATGAGTATCAGAACTGATGCAGGGTGCTGGGTCCTGAGACTTAGATTCTTGTGTACCTTGAGCAAAGAAGTGCAAGTGTACATCCAATGGCAAAAGAAAAAGCATCTGCCTTTATTGAAGATGATAGGGGAGATTTGCTCAAAGCATGTGGGTTCATGGGAGCAGAAACAAAAGGTAGATGAACAGAGAACGAAGTGATGCATGGTGGCAGGAAAAATGGGAAAACAATGACAAATCAGGCTTCAGGATTTAATCGCTATGAGCCCCACCCCCAGGACATGTCTCACTGGATCTTCTGGATACGATTGATAAGGTGCTGAGTCATCTCAAGGGTGTCTGGTGCACATGAATTTCCAATAATCCACACTTATAATCATATGTACGACGTGCACCCCTTGTGTATGAACCATTAATGAATTTTTAAAAATGTATTGGGTACAGGTTCTCACTATGCAGTTTGAACTTATAGTGATTCTCCTGTTTTCAGCCTCCCCAGCACTGGAATCACAGGTGTGTGCCACCACGCCTGGTCTCTGTGGCTGATTCGGTGCACCCAGGGGCAGGGCCAGTGCACATGTGGTGCAAGAAATCGAACCCTATTCTATTTTGCCAGCCCCGTTAATGAATTTTGAGTGGGATTTTATTCAACTGGATGTGGCAGAACACACCTGTCATCTCGATACAGGATAACAGGATATGATACAGGAGATGAAATGTAAAAATACTATGTATTCCAACCTGTTAGATGTCTGATATGCCAAGTTCATTCTCTCTATAAATCAAAGAGGGTAAGGGATATGGCTTAGTAGCATAAGCACCTGCCTGGCAAGTGCAAGGTCCTGAATTCAATCCCTGCTACTGCAAATAAAATAAATAATAAAAATCAAAGAATGAATTCTAGGAACAACAGAGGTTAAGAGCAGGAAATATTTGTTCAGAGGGAGAGACACAGCTCATGAGAGGCAGGAGAGGCCCCAAGCACCCCAATTTACAGGAAAAATTTATAGAGCCAACCATGTGGACATGACATGGGTTACAGCTATGACTAATTCATAAAAGTACTCTTTTTTAGGAAATGAAGTGTTTGGTGACCTTGATCATGCAGCAGGCTGATTGATGTCTATCTAGGGATCATAGGCCTGCTATTTGTCATTTAAAGAACAATAATGACCTGGTCATTTCATCTTTACCTTGAGGCCTGATCTTCAACAGATGTAGCTCCCACCACAACTGAGATACATTGCATCTTTGTCCTGGCTCTCTTGAGGACCTAGCCCTATATGACTGCCTATACTATTTCTGCCTATCTTAGCTACCTATAATAATAATCTCAGCACTCCAAAGTAGAGGCAAGAGGATTTCCAGGAGTTCAAGAACAATCTGGGCTACATAGTGAGTTCAAGTCCAGCTTGCTCTATATAGCAAGATCTTATCTCAAAAAAACAAAGGAACAGGGGCCAAGGAGATGGCTCAGCAGAATAAGCACTTGCCTTGTAAGTGCAAGGGTCTGAGTTTAATCCCCAGTTTCACACACACCAAACAAACAAACAAACAAAACTACTAGGTAATGAGAAGGTATAGTCCTGCTCTTGTATATGATGAGGAAGAAACTGTCAAGTGTAGACCTAGACCCAATGGCAAGAAGCTACATTTACTGAAATCATAGGAAGATGGGCTCAGGGCAGGTGTGTGCTGAGAAAAGATACAGCACAAACAGAAAAGTGGTGACAAGGGAACAGGAAAGCAAAAGCATGAAGCACACAAATTACACCACTCATCCTTTAGCAGTAGCGTCTGGTCAATCAGGCATCAGAGTTAAAGGTTGTGCTTCAGCCCAGGTGCCTGTCCTGAATCTCTCTCTAGATGCCATTGAGAGAATGCTGTGACCTTTTAGTAGCTCTGTAATGGTTGATACATTGTATTAACTTGAAAAGTGTAAAAGTCTAAGCTTTTCAGCAGGCCAATAAACACCTCACTTTGTAAACATCCTCATCCTGTGCAAGAGGAAAGCAAGGAGATGGTGTGGGTGCGGAACCTGCCCTGGGAAGTCGTAGCCTGCTTACAATGTAAGGGGGGAAAAGAGGCTTTCCTCGGGCCAGCGACATAGCTCAGCACACTAAGCCCTGGGGTTGGATCCTGGCACCACCTGCCCTGCTGGCCCTGCCCCTGGGCACAATGAGCTGGCCACCAAGTCTGGGCGTGGTGGTGCACACCTATAATCCCAGCACTGGGGAGGCTGAAAACAGGAGGATCACTACAAGTCCAAGCTGTGTACCAAACACATTTAAAAAAAAAAATTAAAAAGCTTTCCCTTTTCTCCTTTTGCTCCTGTTGCTTTTGCTCTTTCTGCTGTCTTCTGTCTATATTGCTATATAAATCAGGCTGGCCTTGAACTCACTCGAAAAGTTGCCCCTGTGACCCGCCACCCTGCTTTGGAGCCTACTGATTATAGGCTGAAACTTGCACAAACTGTGAGGTAAACAAATTTTTCCTTCCTTAATTTTGGGCACCAGGTATTTTGTTTCAGCAATGAAAGCAAAGCAACTAAGACAAGCTCTCAACACATACCTGTTCCAGAACTCACTCTGATCTTAGTTACATGCATACCATGTAGTACATGTTTATGAGCCCTTAATGAGGTTTGAGCAGTGTGACAGTGACTGAAGGTCAGGTTAGGGGTCCAACATGCATGTTCTCTTGAAGAGATCTTCTGAGTTACTGCTATGTGATTTTCTGCCTCTGTTTGGACAATGGAAGGAAGAATGGCCATAAGGTACTACTTAAAATTAACTGGGTGGAAAGGAGGGACATCCTGAGAGCTATTGTTTTTAACTCTACTGGCAGTGGCAGTGAATATGGAAGTAAACAGTCACAATGCAGTAAAATATGTGCTATCCTGGAAGTACATAGATGCTATGTGCAAATAAATAAATAAATAAATAATATATGTCTAATTAATTTGGCTAGAGAGCCAGAAACTATA
>NW_004525043.1:277411-288903 GCF_000260255.1 Octodon degus
TTTTTGTCGGAACCAGGGATTGAACTCAGGCGCTTGTGCTTGCCAGGGAAGAGCTTATTCTACTGAGCCATCTCCCTGGCCCCAGATATATCATTTAAAAGGACAACTTATGACAATGTCTGGCATGTCACTGTTACTGAAATATATTTTTTGATAAAAATGTAACCAGGATGATTTTTAAGTGTTTCTTAATTTAGTCTGGGGAAAAGCCACTTTCATATGTATCATTTCATGATTTCTAAATTTCTTTCTGTGCTTATAAATGAGTATATATGTAATGCACATACACACACACACACACATACATGCTCATAAATAAAAGAGAGCCTGTCATATACAACATGTGAGCTCTTTTCTAAGTCTCTGAATGATGATGGCCTTTGACCTTGGACAAATCTCCATTTATATAGAACCATAGCAGTGGGCTGTTTTATTCATAGAGTAGAAGGCAAAACTAGAGAGTAATAATTCATGGTATACAGAACTCAAATATATCACAGAAAAGATTCTTGAATTTACATTAGGTTGAGAGGTTTTCTGGATGAAGGCAATTGAAAATCCTATTTTCTGTCTTTTAGGATTGAAGGAAAATAGAACAGCTCTGCAATCCTGAGGAGGCCCCAGATGAGGTCAATTGCCTATTAAGCATGCCACAGCCTCTGAGGGAATCATTCAGCTTACAGAAGACATGACCAAGGTGTTAAACTTACAGAGGAGAGACCATAGAACAGGCTTTGTGTAAGCAACCATGTCTGTTTATCTACTCTCCTGGGAGCAGACTCAGTTCCAAGAAAGGACGCAACAGGAAATGAGAGTGTAGCAGAAAATCCCTTCCCCTTCAGCCAGTATACTCAGTTGCCGAGAAGGTCGTTCCTGTTCCAGTTCCAGTTGCTTCTGTCTCTCAGCAATGGCTGATCACTGTGATGTGTAGCTGGTCACCATGACACATACTGTAAGAATCGATCAAAGGTAGCCAAGCACTGTACCCCTGAACCCCTCTTTTGCTGCCCCATAAAAACCTCACTCCCTGGGCCTTTGAGACCTGGTATTTGTGGAGTGATCCCAGTCAGTGCCCATGGATATAAAATAAATCTGCCTCCAAATTCTGGGTGTTGTTTTGGTGCTGAAAAAGTAGAGCAAAGGCTGTAAAGGGATAAGGAGGAGTTTGTTGCCTTGAGGAATTTGGCTGTGGAGATAGCATGGTTGTGTTTCACAAAATCGGCAGTGTAGATATGAGTGCTGAATGTCATCATGCCTCTCAGGATTAGATGCACAGATGCAACCAAACTTCCTGGAACTGTGGACAAAGTGGCACAGTGTTCTGCAGTGGCTGTTTCTGCTAGGGATAACACAAGGACGAGGGTTGACTGTCAGATCCTCAGCTTGAGGAAGTCTAGATTTGGACACATGAAGAAGCTAGAATGAGAGTCCTGTCTCCAATCAATCCAGCATCTTACTCTAGGTAGACTTTTTTAAAAGGGCAGACATCTAAGTTTTCATCTAAAACCAAGACATTTTTGACAATGAAAGGAATCATGCTTAATAATATTTGCTTTGGGAACAATGCCTGTGTATATGAATATCAGTTAAAACGATTTAACATCAAAAGCCCAGGATTCATGGGCAGTGTCTGAGGGTCCCCAAGACTGAAATAAGGAACTCAACATACCCCTCTCACATAAGTACACAGGTTTACTGACTCCCATCTAAAAAGAATACTCAGGACCTAAAGGTAAAAGAGGCATGAGAATGCCTTATTTGAAGTAGATATAAGATACATTCAAGAGTGGAGTGCAGATACACAGAGAAATGAAGCACATTACAAGCCAGGGTGGGTCAGAGGTAAAGGCTGTCTTCAATATGGGTGAGCTGGGATGCATCTTCTGTGTTCCAGGTGACATTGCAGGCCATGTGCATGGATCTAAAGTGAAGAGATGCATTAGGTATGCTGTCTCCACTGCAGCAGCTTTCAGGCTAGAGGAAAAGCAACTTGCAAGTAAAAAGAAGATAATTGAAACCCTACAGGTATTATTATTCCCAGGCTAAAACTGTAATATCTAATGTTTTTGAATAATAGCTGTTTTCTAAGAATTCTAGTAAATACATCACATACTATTATTTTCCCTATTTATTAAATATTTGTAGAAGTAAAATGCTCCATGGTTTTTGCTAATAAGACAGGCATGTTAACTCTCATGGAATTGGTACTGCCAGGGAAGCAGATAGGAAATGGCTATTTGTACATGAATTTTAATAATAATGGATCATACATTAGACCTTGAACATCTCTGGGAATCTTTGAAAGCTTATTTCCTACTAGTTGTTGGTAAAAGCTCAAAGCAAAGAGGTTTCTGGGCCTGGAATCTCTAAACTGACTTTCATACCTGTCCTCCGGGCACAGAGCCTCTCACTTACCTTTAACAGAATGACTTTCTAATTATCCATTTAAGTGCCTTGCCTAAGAGGTTTCCCTAGAACTACTCCAAATTGTTTAAACTTAAAAAACTTCTGTTCTAAACTTAGAACAGAAAATTGAGTAGAAAATAAATGGGTGTCACTGTTAGGATAAATGGCATAATTGGACCTATCAACAGTCACTGGCAAGGAATATCTGAGCACCGCCTCTCTGCCTGAGATTTCCCTTCTTGTAGTTTCAAAAGAATTTCAAAGGAGAACAGAGACTTTTAAAGATTTTTTTTTCTTCTCTTCTCTTTGAAAATGTCTGCTTCAGATTTGCCTAAAGATAAGGCATGGGAGAGGTATACAAAAGGCTTGGCTTTCTAATGCTTACTGTGTCAGTTACTCTTTTCTCATTGCTTTGACAAATACCCGACACCCAAAATGAAGGAAGGAAAGTTTTATTTAGCTCACAATTACTGGAGGCTTCAGTCCATACTCAGCTGGCTCCAAGGTAGAGCGGCACGTGGCAGCAGCAAAAAGCAAGAACACCAGGGAGGGGTAGCAGCAGCTGCAGCAGCTAGCTTCTCTTCTCTCCTGACATTACAATGCAAATTCCCTGCCCCAGGGCAGGTGCAGCATCCACACCCACACTAATCAATCACAAACTCCAGAAGCTGCCCCAAGACTGCTTGAGGCTTTGGGGGGACACCTAGACTCAAACCATAACACCACACTTTCTAAAGTGAAGAACTAATTCCCTAGATCTTTGTGCCTTCTGCAGTTCCTGCCCATCAAATATCACTTTCTCAGACACCAAATTCCTCCTGCTGTTTCTTCGGCTCTTGTGCCAACACTGTTTTTATACAAGATTCTGATGACAGTCATCTTTCAGTGTGACCGCTGCTGAGTGAATGCACAAAGAAGCTCTAAGATGAGCACAATTTGAACGCGTGAAGGTAGAATTCGGGAGGACAAAAGAATACTCACAACTGCACATTTGAGTTATGAATTTAGGTATATTACATACAACTGAGTATATAAGTATATAAAATGAGATATTTAATTTTATGTGGATGGCAAATACTAAGCTCAAGTATTTGTATACAGTGGAATGGTCCAATAATGGTTCACATTCTTTTATATGACAAGGAAAGAATTGCCAAACATACTTCTAGTAGTAAGTAGTAAGTAGCTACACCTATTGAAGATCACAGGAAAGGAAAAAGCAGAGAGCCAAAACCTCAAGGTTTCATAATTTAAGGGACAGACACCCCTGCTTTTTGGTGCATCCTATTGAATCTTGCCAGTGCTCTGGCACCTGGAACATGGCAATCTCCTAGGTTTTCATTATGTTACTTTTTTTTACCTCTCTTAGAATAATGGAAGCAGGAATAACTACTAGGTGCTGTTTAAAATTAAATATTAAGAAGGAAATGACTTGTTCAGCTCCATTGTTTCTACCTGTACTATTCCCCACTGAGATCCCTAGTCTACAAAAATCTTTTTCTTTTTTTTTTTTTTTTCATGTATTTAGTACAGGGTCTACAGGGTCTCACTATATAGATTGGATTCATAGCAATCATCTTTTTTTTAGCCTCCCAAGCACTGGAATTACAGGCACGCACCACCACACCCACTCTCAATAGCCTTCGCTGCACATCCTGGGGGTGGGCTGGCACAGCACATTGGATGGAACTCCCTGCCCCCACATCTGCCTAAGTATCTGCCTAAGCAGGTGCTTTAATCTGCTGAGCTATCTGGCTGGCCCAAGAATCTTTGATGAGAGATGAAGGAGGAGGCAATTATATCTTCTGTAGCTACTTCTAGCTGAATAGAGGCACCAGCCCTACTGATGAAAGGTCAAGGAACCTTTACCCTGATTGACTGAAGGAGCTGAGCTCTTCCTCTAAACATTTCCTGAGGAACCATGGACATGAAAGCTGATGCTGATCTTGAATTGTGGTCATCACTAGTAGTTTGATGTCTGTCAAATAAGAAATGAATTTGACTAACAGATTAAATATGTAAGACCTAAGTAGTAAGGCCATGAGATGCATTAATAGAGGCCATGTACAGGACAGTAAGTAGGCCTCCCAATTCCAGCTATTTGGCTAGGACATCCATCACTTTGCTGCTAGAGAATTTATCTGGTTCTTAAGAGAGGCAGTCTGTGAGCAAGTCTGCCTAGGCTGTCCATCAAGTTATTAGGATGTTGATGATAGGAGAAACATGTGATCAGCTTCAAGACAAAAATAAATAAATAAATAAATAAATAAAACCAAAGATGTCATATTATAACTTGAAATAGATCCTTAAGCATAGTAAACAAGATAATTTTACTTATTCAGTTCGCCAGTTATTGGTGTTTTCTTTCTAGAAATAAACTTGAGGTTGTCTACTGGTTCATACATGTACACAGTTTGTGGCCCTAGTTTTTTGTCTCCTGGTGAATTGGGAAAATTTATACTGGAGAGGTGATCCAATGATCTATTCTGGCATCTCAGTATCAAAAAATTTGTTAATAAGGTTGCAACATCCTGTGTTAGGATCTGGTAGCTGAATAAATTCTGGAGGGTCATAATAATCCTCCCTTCAGTGCCATCATGCCATGCTTGAGGATCTACTCTCAGCAAAGATATCAGATTCCACTGTGTCAGGTTGCCTGGGTCCCTACCAACTACATCATGGGTCACCAGTGTTTGAGTATACCAAAGTGACCCTAAGTAGAAAGAGTATATATTTTTCCCAATTATTGGTATGGGATACTTCAGTATCATCATAAAGGCAGCTTACAAAAGGAAATCTCCCAAATGGCAGTTCAGGCTAATATAAAGAAAGCTGTGTGTTTAACTCCCTCAGTGCTCATAATGACTTTAGAATGAGAGGAAAGCTCAGTCAATAAGATACTAGAACTGTATAAGCAATACCTGTATTGTGCAGAAGTGTAATTTGATTGCTTACTACATCTAGAGTTATCCAAGGCTCCTGTGAATTAATTGTAGCATTCCTGTGCAGGATTCTTAGAGGCCACCTCAGAAACCATCACCCCTCCCTGTCCATGCCTTCTTTCCTGGTCACTGATGAGGAATGATCTCACTTCTTTCAATCTCTCTCCCAACACTGAGGATCACCCATGTTCTGACATGTCTGATGTGGGCTGGGTGGCTTCTCAGGGGATTCCCTTGCCCAGTGTCTTATTGGCCTATACTTGAAGCACTCTGACTTGCTTTTATCACTATGGATTACCTCAGATTCCTCTAGAGCTACAGGATTTGTATGAGTTTTATCAAGTAGGGAAAGCATAGCTTTAGCCTAGTTACTTACCTTACTTTTGTTTGTCTCCTACTTTATAATACTTATTGAAGATCAAATAAACTTTATTGACTCATTAGCTTATTTCAGTTTGTGGGCACAGTTAGAGTTCTTGGAGGTTTTTCCTACTGTCTAGAGCTGATGATTAATAAAGAACTCCCTTAGGATAATCTGATCTTCTCTAGACTAAATCTAAATCAGTATGGAGGGTGTCTTCGATCTGAAGGTGAAAAGCAACTGTGGCCCTCACTGGAAGACCTGAGCTTATTGAAGTCCATAGGTTTGGGTATCCTTTGATGTATACCAGCTAAAATGGTCTTGTTTATAAATTTCATTTGACTTCCCTATACTCAAAGCATGAAGCTGCAAAAGCTTCATCATTGTCCTGCCTTCCAGCCTTTGTAATCCTTTTTCTCTCTACTGCTGTGTAATAAGAGATAAGGATGAAGTGAATATCTTGTCAGGTCAGCTCAAAAGCCATTGCTATAATATGGAAACTATCAGCAAACTTTTCAGGATCTTTAGAGACTCTACCCAAATTTTCATTGCACTGCTGAATATCCATAAGTAAATGGACTGCTTTCTACTTCTGAAAGAGCTTGAGTAGTGTGAGCTTTGATGTTGGGCTTCCTGAGTTGAGGCCCTTATGATAAGTAGACCCTGATCTAGTATAAGAAGGACTCAGGACATAGTCTGTATCTCCTGAGGGTACTGACTGAGCAGGTTGCTGAGGAGGCAGCCTGTGGGAGGAGGAGCTGTCAGAAGGGAGCTCAACAGCATGAGCTCCTAAGGGGTGATGACTTCTTAAACACAGATTAGGCCTCTGGGAAGTGGCCATCAAGGTTTGAACATAGGGCATCTCTGACCACTTTTTTTTTACTGAAGGTAAAGATATAATTGAAATATGACATTATATTTCAGGTAGCAAGGGGAGGGTTACATCTCATTTTCCCCAAGTGGATACATAGGCCATTTTTGTAGCACAGGATTATAAAATGATACATGTGAAGGGTCTTAGTGTGGAACTCCTTCCATGAAGACATTGGGAAGCCAAGTGTGATGGTGCATGCCTGTAATCCCAGCACTTGCAAGGCTAAGCCAGGGGGGTTGCCATGACTTTGAGGCCAACTTTGACTACATATTGAGTTCAATGCCAACCTGGACTACAGAGTGAAACCCTGGATCTCAAAAAAATACATTTGAGCAGAGGGCCTGACCAGGGATCTCCTTAGAACCTGAGCCTTTCAGCCCCAGTGACATGACCTGGTAAGGCTGAATCGCTTGGCACCGAGCGGGCTATCTCTAGGTCAGTTCCCATCAGAGGACATGAAAGGGCCTCTCCTCCTAGCCTGATCTGTTTGCACATCCAGCTCTGCACTAGTAGAGCTGAACTCTTTGGGGCTGCATGCCTCCAGGCTCAAATAAATGCTGGTGCTACTTCTTGGATCCATTGGATTTCTCCCTATGAACATACTCATCTTTGGTTAAAGATACAGAATTGGTATGCTTTAGTGGCTGGGTGTCCCTTAGCCAATTAAATCCCTAGTGAACTCAACCCACTGCATCAAGCCACACCCTGAGCATACACATTTGTGACAAAAACCTCAAAATAAGTCAGGCATTATGAAAATTCAGTAAGCAAATACAGATTACAATCTTTTCAGGCAGCAGCAGAAATAGTTCACAGTTCTCACAATGAAAGCAAGCCTGGGTAAACTGATATCAGAAAATGACTCCAATAAGTGATAGCTTTAAGCAGGCTTTAGGACCAGAGAAGAGGAGTCAGCTATGTCTGTGGGAATAAGAGTGGCAGAGGTCGAGAGGGACAAATATCTTTTCCTGGGTGGGACACACCATACAGTACCCACTTAACTGTTTTCTCAGTTACCCAGAACCAACAAGTAAACAAATGTCACATAAATAGCCAGAAACTGGTGGAAGGAAGGGGGTTAGAAAAGGAGAAAGAAGAGGACTAAAGACTGTGGAATGCAAGTGCTCAGCATGCACAGCCCTCAAGGCACAGCAAACACCTTGATGCTGACAGAGCTGCCCAGGTTGAGGCAGGCCACTGAGTTCTCCAGAAGAAGAGCAGCTGCTCAGGGTACCCGCCTCTCTAGCCCCTTTGGACACAGCCAACCATGCCTGACCTAAGAGCTTCCTGCTGGATGAAGTCTGTCTCTTCCAGGGCTGTGCCACATCCTCCATAAGCTGTGCTTGAAGGACCAAACAGAAACCCAGAGAATCGGTAGGGAACTTTGGCCCCTGTGAGTGCTAGAGAAGAAATACACTTTCCCTTGAAACTGCTCACTGAGTAAACACATCACAGGTCCTTCTCACCTGAAGCAAGGAATTGAACAAGACAACCAAAAAAGGGCCCAAAAGTTGATTGAAAAGGGTAAGGGGAAAACTGGCTCTGCTGAGTGAACTTGGGCTGAACAAAGGCAGAAAGGAGAAAAAAAGCAAAACTAAAAGTGCAGTCTGTTATAACATGTTTAGGTACAAATCTTCCATGATGAATATGATCATTATGTATAACTAAAATATTCGAATAAAATCTTTTTTTTTTTTGTATTTTAGGGAAGGGTCTACAAGGGTGTTCAGGGTCTCACTACTAGATCAGACTCATAGTGATTCTCCTGTTTACAGCCTCCCAAGAGCTGGGATCATAGGCACATGCCACCATGCCCAGTCTCAATTGCCTTCTCAGTGCTCCTTGGGGGCGGGGCCAGCACGGCAGTCCCTGGGGTCAAACCTCCAGCCCCTGTGCCTGCTTGCAGGCACTTCAATCCACTGAGCTATTTGGCTGGACCATGAACCAATGAAATCTGAATGGAGAAAAAGTGCAGTCTGTCCTAAGGGACACAGAGTGGGCTACATGAGGAGGAACAGTACAGGCTTCTCCAGGGATCTGTTTCTTATGCCATCCACTTCTTATGGGAGCCCCCAAGAAGTTCTACAAATAGGTCCTGAGAATTAATTGGTGCTGTTCTGGGATCTTATAAGTAACAGGTTTTGCTTATTTCCCCAGTCATTTTGCCACTCCTAACTAGCATATTCTTTAGAGCTATACAATTGCTTTTGCCTATTATTATGAAAACAAATTTCAAAACTAAATAAGTTGCTGCAAGCCAGTGGTTATCATACCCTATATTCAGGGTGCTATTTTTTATTTTAAAGAAATAAAAATGAAACAGAATTTCAAAACAAGATGATAGGAAATTAGCAATGGTTATTATATTACATATTGTTACCTTCAAAGTAGTTGCTCAAATTACCAGATATAGGCATGAAAAGTTGATCAAACAACATAAGCATTAATTGTTCTTTTCAATGAACTAATAGAAATTAGTACTATAATTATTTATCTCATATATATATATATATATATATATATATATATATATATTCCTCCTGCCTTCTCTTGTCCATTGCCCAATCCCAGTTGTTCTTCCCTTTTGAGAAATTTCTTTCCCTTTCACAATATTTATTGTAACTTTTGGATCTTTACTTTAGGGAGACAGTATGATGTTTATACATGTGGGTCTGATTTATTTCATTTATGAGTATGGTATATAGTTGCATTCATTTACCTGTAAAAAATTTTAATTTATCCTTTTTTATAGCTGAGTATATACTCCATTGTATAAAAATATACCTTTTTTATCCATTCCTTAGTTGAGGAGCATTTGGGTTGTTTCTAAGATTTAGCTATGACAAATTGTGCTGCTATGAACATGGGTGCAAGTATATTATTGTGGTATGATGTTTTAAACTCTTTGGGAAAATGCCCAGAAGGAGGATATTTGGGTCAAATGGTACTGCTAAGCCTAGTTTTTTGAGGAATCTTCACACTGATTTCCACACTGGTTTTGCCAGTCTTCACTCCCAGAAACAGTGAAGATGGGTATCCTTTTCCCCACAGCCCCTCCAGTATTTGTTACTAGTTGATATTTTGATGATAGCCATTCTTTCTGGGGTGATATGGAATTTCAGTGTTGCTTTTAATTTTCATTTCTTAAATGACTAATGATGTTGAACATTTTTTCAGATATTTATTTACTATTTTTATTCATTCATGTGAGAGGTACAAATTCATCTTTGATGCTCATTTTTTGATTGGGTTTTCGAATTTTGGAGGCTTGATTTTTAAAAATTCTTTACTCTTTTTGATTATTTTTCTGAGGACAGCTAAAAGTCTTCTCTCAATTCATGTGTTTTTTTTGTTTTTTTGTTTTATTTTATTTACTGTTTTGGTGATTTATTTTCAGGTTCAAAAATTTGGATATGTTTCTTTTCCTTTTATTTATTTTTTTATGAGCAGAATATATTTATTGGAGAAAAGAATGCTCCTGTCCAAGAGAGGCACAGGAGGGGGTTCTGAGTGAGTTGCCCCCATATTTTTATTTTTCATATAAAATAAAAATGCATTATGTTCATAATTCATTCAATTGACAACATAGACAGCAGTAAAGATTGTCATGTGTGTCACATATACACACATCAAAAAGTCTCACTGAATTAAAAAACAAAATGAAGGATGAAGAACAGTGGTCTGAAACCTACTCACAGGATTTTAGGATTTAACAAATGACAAGAAGTGTGAAATTTCAGACTATAGCAATGTTGAAAAAAGAAGAATGATAAATACAACAGCACATATTTTCATATTAAAAACAGTAAAAGTTACATAACCAAAATGCACATCTAAACATTAATACAAAAAAGAGAAAAAATTCAAACTCAAGAAGCAGATAGGAGGCCAAATAAAGATCTATCAATTAAATACCTATTGTAAAGAAATATCTAGAACATCACACAAAAAGTGATATTTACCATTAAGATTTCTTAGTTTTCTTATATACTTCTCAAGAATTAGAAGAGAATTTATCATTTAACAATGGAAATGTCTTTGTCTCCTTTCTACCTAACCTCATCTCAGCCCATATAATACTGAACACAAGAAGAATCGCTCAGCTCCTGTCAGTAGTGGTCAGGTGGAAGCATGTGTCAGATCTAGCTGTTTTCTCAAAATAATCCCACAGTCCATATTTAAGACACATATTTATCTTCTAAATCTTTCTCAGGTTCACTCTAAATACCGCTGTAGTAAAGAACGAACAGGTCAGGCTTCTCCAACACCCTATTCATTCCAAAGAAAGGCTTGACCCTTGTCCAGTTCCTAGAATGTAATCTCCAAACCTTTGATGTATTGTATCTAGTAAGAGCTTTATGTCTTCACAAGGACCCAGACCACAGCAAGTTGCATAACACCGTGACTTACAGTAGTGACAGTGGCTTTGGCCACGCTGTGCTTATTGCTCAACCTGTGGAGGAGCTGGAGAGTCAGGTCAGTCATAGCTTTGTGATGACCAATGAAATGCTGACATTGAGGTTTAGATTAGATTTCCCTCTGTGTCACTCCATGTGGGCTGTCATGCATCATCTACTGGAGGAGTTGAGCACTGTGCCCATGACTCTACTGACAGAGGCAATCAGAAGCTTGTGTCTGATGTCTCCTAGACTTTGTCTTCTGCAAATTTTCCATTGCTAATTCTAATCTGTATTTTTTTAGTGTAATAAATGCTATAGTTTTGAAAGTAGCTGCAAAAGACTGGTCAGATAGCTCAGCAGATTAAAGTACTTGTTTAGGCAGACACAGGGGCTGGTAGTTTGATCTCTGGCATGCCATGTTGGCTGCACCCCTGGGGTGCACTGATAAGGTGACTAAGAGTGGGCATGGTGGTGCATGCCTATAATCCCAGCACTTGGGAGGCTGAAAA
>NW_004525043.1:295188-296951 GCF_000260255.1 Octodon degus
GCAGTGTATTATTTGTTGAAACTGTACTTTCGATTTGATTTGAAACTGTCTCATTGCTATATGTTTATCAATAAAACTTTGAAAAGAAAAAAAAAGATATAAAATTGAAAGTAGCAGCATTTATCTGTTATGTGAATCTATCTAGCTAATTGCTGAACTAAGGGTGGTCATAAAGACCTTTCTATATCAAATACAAACGCTTGTTTTAAAGATACCAAATAATACTAACATGGTGGGACAAATTTGGGTTCAAGTCACCAGTTTGCACTTCTAAGCTCTCTCATTTCAGCCCTCGAAAAGGCCAATGTTACAAAGAACCAAACAGGTCATGAAGTGCTCACTCCACATGAATAAACACAGAAAAGCATAACTTTTTGTTGATTCACTTTATTATTTTTTATTGACTTTAGAAAAATTTAAGAAAAGTTCTGAGAAATTCTAATTGACTTGAACTTGCTAGAAGTTAACATTTATCTTCTTTGGATAAACCCTGAAAGAATGTCAGGATTTCTATAGCTTTAAACTTAATTCAGAGACAGAAGTTTTATTTTCAATCCTGCCTCTAAGTCTTCTCTTGTATGTTGATTCAAAAACACAGATGATATTACTATTTCGTCCTGGTAATTCTAAAATACTACTACAGCAGCCCATCACAGGCAGAAAGTAGAAGTTATAGCAATTTAATCAATATTTCTCAAACAGTCTTTTTTTGTACTGAAGATTGAACTCAGAGCCTTCATACTGAGCTAAATCTCCAGGTGTTATTTTTTGTTTTCAGACAAGATCTCTCTAAGTTCCCCTTGAATTTGGAATTCTTCTGCCTTAGCCTCTCAAGTGCTATTATTATGAGGTGACACTATGCCCCACCACTGTGAGGCTCCAGAGGCACAAAAGTGAGTTATGCACAGTCCTTGTCTTCCTTCAGCTAGAAGAAACCAGGAGTAAAAAAAATATCCTGCTGTGGGAGGAAAAAAATTCTGTGAGAAGAGAAGTGCTACCCCACCTGCTGGATCCTGCATTTAGATATTTAAAAATCTTCCCTGTTCTCTTTTAATCTCTGGAAGTGTATAAACTTCTCTACATTCATCTCAAAGGCAACTAAAACAATCTCAAAAACAACTCTATCATTCCCATTTCCAGAGGCCCCAGTCAGGGTGGTTACCTGCTCAGTGCCTTTCTCAAAAGCTGATGATATTTCCACTTGACTTTGGGAGCTTCCTGGAAGACTAAGGGCTTATAACTGCGCACCAGACTGTCTTCAGTGCTTGCCCTGAACAACACATTTTTTGTGGCATTTAATTACTTTGGAAGCATCAAGAAGTTTTATGATCTATTCAGAGTTTTATATCAATTCTTTTCAGTCTTAAAAAAGATATTACTTAAAGCTTTATTTATCATCTCTCCAAGAGATAAAATTGTCAGCATTCTCCAAAACCTGCAATGTAGACACATCAATTATGACCTTGGTCCAATCCAAGGAAGAGTTATTAGGCAAAGAATCTTGCTGCAAGAATACAGATGAGCTGTTAAAAGAGCTGGAAAAGCTTTGTTGTTGCTGCTTGGGGAATTTGGCAGTATGGTGTCATAAGAAAATATGCCATGGATGTCATTCCATAATGAAACTCTTCTCTTTTAAAGCTATATTAACATCTGGCACACTTAAAGGACAGAAAATAGAGTAATCAAATATGCAATAAGATGTAAACCTATGGGGGAAACCTATTTCAAGGGAAGCTATTTTCTAAAGATAAAACTTTTTTTTT
>NW_004525043.1:297707-312846 GCF_000260255.1 Octodon degus
AGTCAAATTTTATCATTCATTATCCTTGCCAGTAAATTTAAACATATGTTTCATTTTTATTGTTATACAAAATCAGTTTACTTTGATCTTTCCTTTTGCATCATAAAAAATATCAAATAAACAGATGGGAGAGGCATATGATTTCATACTGGACTATTTAAAGTATGTCAATTTATTTATCAATGTCATGATATACTAGTAAGTTCTTGAAGACAATAGCAACTAACAAAGACGGGAGGAATGTCAAAAGGAAATGGTAAACCAATAGAAGAAGTAAGGAGATAGAAAGGTACAGTGGGGACATGGGTTACCCCAACCACCTCTGGGACCATAGAAATAGCACCATAGTGGAAGGTGTTATCTGAAGAAAAGCTGTTTTCCCTGTAGGTGGGGTTTTTGAGAGGTGGTTGGATCATGGGTTTGTGGTGCTGGGTTAGGCTATGTAATAATTAAATTAATTTAGCAAATTCTGGGTGTGGATAACGGAAGTCCTACCTTGGGTGAAGGTGGCATCAATCAATAGGTTTGTTGCCTGGACTTAATAATAAAGGAAGCATTCTTCCTTTTTTTCTGATACAAGGCAGGGTTCTTCTCAGTACTTTCTGGCTTCCCTATTAGGGACTGTTTCTCCCTACCAGGCCCCTCTGCTATGCCACCCTTCCTTGGTGCCAGCAAACTATGGACTGAAACCTCTATAAACTATAACTTAAAATAAGCCTTTGTTCTTTTAACTTGTGTGTGTCTGGTATTTGTCACAATCATAAAGAAGAAACTAAAACAGTAATTTAATTTAAAATTCAGAAGCTATTTTAGCTTCTAAAAACAATAGGCTTTATGTCTTATCCAAATGAAACTTATTTTCTAATTCTATGATCTTCTACAGAATAAAATCCACTGCATATTATATCTTACAGAGCATATGCATTCTTTGTAAAAGATAAATATGTAGATACAATGTTCTAGTTTCTTCTAATTGTGAGTGTTAATTTGTATGTAAACTTGCTGGAATGAAGTGCCCATGTAGTTAATCAAAAATTGTTGCTGTTCCTGTGCAGATATTTTTGGATGAGATTAACATTTAAATCATGGGCCAGAGATGGCTCAGTGGAATAAGCACTTGCCTGGCAAGTGCAGGGACCTGAGTTCAATCCCCTGTTCTGAAAAAAAAAAAATTTAAATCAGAGGGCTTTGAGTAAAACAGATGACATTCCAAAATGTGAGTGGGCCTCACCCAAACAATGGAAAGAATTAATAATATAGAAGGTGACCTCTTTGTGAGGAAAGTAGGACTTCCCACAACAGGTGGCTACACTTCAGCTTCACTTCTCAGACATTTCCAGCACTTCTCTAGTGTCTGGTTTTTTTCCCTCTGCATACCTATTACCCTAACATTGTACCTCGAGATTTACCCTATACTCTTTTTTTTTCTTTTTCTTAGATCTTAGCTCCATGCTTGACATTATTTCTTGCATTTGGTCTTCTGGAACACCAAGCTGTGTTTCGACAGAGATCATTACTTCATGTATCGAGTATGTTAGCCTGCAAGCCATATTTTAAAACAAGAAGTATTTTGGGGCAAGCATTCGAGTACTCTCACAATATAATCCAAGAGTTCATCCTGCCACTTTCCCAGTGCCTCTGTCTCTGTGTTCCCATTGCACATGCTGACTACTCAGCTTGTCCTTTCCCTCTTCTGTCTAGAGACTCCTAAGTGGGCTGTCATCTTTCTTCATGTTGAGACAGCACAAAGGGTGGCCAGAACTTGGAGCTCACAGTTTAAAGGCAGGTATAAGGTATTTCAGAACTTTCCAACAATCTCATGTGAGGGCCAAGATAAACTGGTCCTTCTGATCCCTCCTTGTCTTAGTAGACACTTGGTAGAGGGTTAATCTAGAGATACAAGATCAGGGCAACTAGCAAGGTGAGATCCAGACCACTCACCTGGAATTCAGTGGGCTACTTCACCCAGGCTTTCTCAGGATTCACTGCCCTTAGTCTTCATGCTATGATCCAGGGAACCCTTATACTTCTTCTAACCAAAAGGATCCCCCAGTGTTTTAGGCTTTACCCACACCCCAGGGCTTCCAGGATTAGCAGATATCTTGTGCAAGAGAATTAAGTCACTTCAAAATAGGTGAAAGAAAGAGAGCCATGTCCTAATCACATTTCTAGAACACCTATACACTTATTTAATCATAGAGCACATTCACAGAATGACACATAGTATATCCTAAGAACTAGGATTCAGAATCAAAGGTTGACAGAACACACTTTGGGAAATGCAAATAAATTTTCTCAGGAGTATCTTTAATGCAAATTGACTTGTTCAGTTAAAAAAAAAAGTTGTTATAGTGCAGGCTTTGCATATGATTATTTCCAAACAGGGCTTTGAAAGAAACAAGAAAGAAAGTATAAAGGAAATAAAAAATAAAATAAATGCCTTTATAGTTACATGATCTTGTCTGTATTTTCTAAAACATTCAAAATGTTAGAGAAGTCAAATGAAGCCATACACAAATTTAATACTGAAAAGAGGGAAAGCTGGCATCAGGGTATTCTCTGCTTGCCAAGCTGAAAGAATGCTATTGAAGAGTCCTTACATAAATGTTCCTTGACCTTGGAGTGAACCAACAGGTCTTAAAAGTTGCATTAGCCAAAGCAAATTCCCCTAGCAAATAAAGATTTTAGATGAATGCATCAAATTTTTTCCCTCTTCAGCCTAAAGAGGAATTGCTATCAGCCATCAGTGGAATCAGCCAGCTAACAGTTTCAGGGGTTTCTCACTGACTGCTTAACATCAGTGAGAGACCAAAAATATTATTCAGGTCCTAGGAGAATTGAGTCAAGAAGCTGTTGGAATAGTGCCCTAAATGCTTATTATGGGATTGTTTCCTGAAATATGTCTGTTCAAAATGCAGACTACATATTCTGTAGTTTTAAGGATCCCAAAAGTTGTGGGTATTGAAAAATTTATTAAAGTGTTTGCCTAGTATGTGTGAGGTCTGGGCTCAATCCATAGCCTACAAAAACAAAATAACACAAAAAGATTTTTACAGAAATGGACTATTTCAAATAATGTTTTTATCTGAAAATTTTAAGTGTTTTTATACTGTGTTTAGATTTCTGACAGATTAATAGTTGGTTGCCATGTGAGTTTTTGATTAAGGCTATTTGGTCATGTGTAAAAAGTACTGGAATGTTCTGAATGTTTGTCCCCTCCAGATTTAAGTTGAAATTGAGTTATCTTTACAACAATCTTAGGAGGTGGGACTGGGTCAGAGGCCTCTACTCTTTGCATGTGGCTGACACCATCTCATAAGGACCCTTGTTGTTGCCTTGTCTCCTGCTCTTTGTCACAGTCATAGCTTGGAATTTTGAAAGGGAACTAATACAATATAGGACACATAGTTTATAAGGTTATTTTATAATGAATCACCCAAAGAACCAAGGGTGCAGGAAATCTGTCCACACACTAAAGACCAAAAAGTCCAGCTGAAAACCTAGAGTGTATAACAATGCCTCCCATGAGTCTAACTGGAGGCCTAGAGCCCATGACAGTGTCTCATACAGGCCTTTTCATGGATCTATGCTGGGAAGGCCTCAGTGATGGAAACTACAAAGTCATTGCCAGTGGGATGAAGGATCTGAGCTGGAGCCAGGAAGTGATGCTCAAAGTAAGAACCAGATCTCCCCGCAAAAGTACCACAGCCATCCTCAGGAACAGTGAGGTTCTGAGCTCCTACATCTCCTGATGAGATCCCATCAGGAAAGACAATGTAACAAGCTTCTCCAGGAAACTGAATAGTGAACCATTTTCCCCTCAAGAGTCAGGAAACAATGTTCAAGGTGAGTACCAGAGCTCCTCCAAAGTGAACTGTAGCCATCCCAAGCAGCCAGGAGGTTCTGAGCTCTTCCTCTAACAAAAGCAACCAAGTTCACCAGGAAATCCAGCATGACAAAGTCACCTAGCAGAAGAGCCCAAGGGAATAGCTCCCATTGCTTCTCAGAACACCTTCCCTTACAGCCTCCCAACAAATGGTAACAGCATAATGGCTAGGATTTTGTCTACTTATGGCTGTGATAAAAGATGAACCTTGAGGTACTACAGAATTACAATGATTCTCCCAGGGTAACACTGATTGGCCAAAACCCACTCTATTTCCAGCCTTATTGTACTCATGTACAGTTACTCCTGTTATCTGCTCTGCAGTGAAGGAAGCACGATTTCCCACACCATTATCCTTACCATTTCTGCAGTCACATCTTCTGCTCTCTCCTCTTCACAATTAACTTCCTTCCAACTGTCCACCAGAGCACTCCATACATCTTCACAACTCTGTGTGAGTTGTTTTCCCCATCTAGAATCTGCTTCACCCCAAAGTACTACCTGTCCTTCAGCACATGTTGTTAGTTATTTCATAAACATGAAGTATGACTCAATTATCCTGCTGAGCACCTGTCTCATCTGCATGCCCACAACTCTTTGCACTGGGCTTTCTTAGTCATGGCTCACTTGGAGCTTAATGTCTGATCAGTATTTTTGTCATTCCTAAAAGAACATGAGGGTTAACTTGCTGGTTAGCTCAGTTGTTTAAGCACCTGCCTGGGCAAACCCAGTCAGGCTTGCAGGACCATGGTTCAAGCCCCAGCTCCACATACCACATCACACCCACCCTTAAGTCAGCCAGAGCCAGAAAAAAAAAATCCTTCCTAAGAGAACATGAGGTCTGGAGAGATGGCTCAGTGGTCTAAAGCACCTACCTGAAACAAGCTTGGCAAAGCACAGGGACCTCGGTTCTGATCCCCCAGCACCACATGCCAGCCAGCCCCGCCCCCTGGTGGGCTGAGCTGGCCACACACACACACAATAAATAAATGTAATAAATAAAAATAAATATTAAAAAAGAGAACATGAGTAGCTCCATATAAAGACCCATATCTTATAGATTTATCATGATGTTTGATGTTTGTAATTAAAATAAATGGGCATTCAGTGGGGGACCTTCCTGTTCTCCCATCAATTCCATCTTTTCCCATTCACATCAAAATTCCAACAATCATCATTGTGAATTTATTGCTCTGAAAACATGAAAAATATCACTAAATCTACTCAAAAGCAGATTCTGAAACAGTGATTATTAATGCAGATGATTTATATGAAAGGTGATCGCAAAAATGTTGGAAGGGACAGGAGGGAAGTGAGACAGACAGCAGATAAAGGGAGAGCTGTCATTTGGCTAACTGGGATTAATTCTTTTCTTTTATTATTTATATATTTGGTTACAGGGTTTCACCACGAAGCTCAGAATCATGGCGATCCTTCTGCTTTCAGGCTCCCCAGAACTGGGATTACAGGCATGCACCATTATGCCTGGACTCTGGCTGCTTAGCCGCTTTGGGGATGGGGTTGGCATGGTATGTGGTGCTGGGGGTTGAACCGTGGTCCCTGCTCTTTGCCGAAGCTTGCCTAAGCAGGTGCTTTAGTCTGCTGAGCTATCCTGCTGACCCTGACTGAGATTAATTCTTGTGAGTACAAAAGAAAATTTTATCACTGGAGTAATTAAATGTGCAAAACAAAAACACCAATTCCAGACAGTCACTGGTGATAGCTGTTCCTAGAGCCACCTGCCCAGGAAAAGGAGCTATCCTTAGCTTCAGAGAAAATAGCAGGCAAAGAGATGTAGATGTGAGTTCCATAAGAGAAGTGGTGTGCTTAATTCCAAGAGAAAAGAGGAGGGCACCCAGAGAAACTTAGGCTGGAAGATTTGGTGTAACCCTGTCAGCAACAAAGCCCTGATTTCAACTCCCTGGGGTGACACACATGGAATTAAAATGGCCAACAATATAGATAGGTAGGTAGATAGATAGATAGACAGATAGACTTTTATTTATTTATTTATTTATTTAATTTATTTATTTTTTTATTTTTATTTTTTTTTTGCAGAACCAGGGATTGAACTCAGATCCTTGCGCTTGCCAGGGAAGTGCTTATTCCACTGAGCCATCTCCATGGCACTTAGATAGATAGATAGATAGATAGATAGATAGATAGATAGATGATAGATAGATAGATAGATAGATAGATAGATAGATAATAGATAGATAGATAGATATAGATAGATAGATAATAGATAGATATTAGATAGATAGCAGCCAGCATTGACAAGATACAAATGACTTTTATACCTGTTGCCCCATATTTACAGTTCACATATACAATGTGGGCTAGTAAATATATAACTGGATTATATGCAAAAGAATGCTTTACAGAGAGATGTGACACTGTCATTGTCACAGTAGTCACAGGAGAAGGACCCACTCCTTTGGTGTTCCACACCACCATTTAAATGTCCTTGACTCTGAGCAATAAAATTAGCTTACACTTCTTTAACTTTTACTGTGTATCAGGGTGCACATTTAACTTTCCCAAATTCTTCATGGGGTACTTACTCCTATTATGTACTTAGCATATGAAAGTCAATGAGCCACAAAATTGACCCAGGATATCTCTGAACCGTGTTTAGAGGTGGGATGCTAACACATGTGTCTCAATTTTCATATTATTTTCTCATATTTATTAAGTTCATCATTGTGCCTCCTAAATAAAAAGTAAGATCTTATTAGTCAGCATGTAATTCTTTAAATGTCATCTTTTCAAAGTTAAATTACATCCATTTTCACAGCCTTTTCTCATGTGTCACACTTTGTTGTCCTCTTGAACATATGTCTCTCTCTCTCTCTCAATTTCTTAATTTCTTAAGCAGAGTCTTGTGGATTTTTAAACATTTTTGCTCTGGAAATTGAACTCAAAACCTTGTGCTTGCCAGTCAGGCACTTAAGTCACTGAGCCATCTCCCTGGAACTGCTTCTTAATTTTCTATATTCCTCAATAACCTATATCAAAGTGCAATAAATGAAACCTTAACTTAGTTGTGGAAAAATCCATTATTCATCAATTAGTGTTGAAAAAATTTATTTTTTGGTGTTTTCTGTTTGTTTTCATACAAGGTCTCACTATAGGCTGGCCTCAAACTGCAGCAGTTGTCCCGTCTCAGCCTACTGAATTTTGGGATTACAGCTGTGTGCCACCAGGCCCAGCTTGTTCAAAAATTAATTATATATGCATCAACACTGACTTTTATTTTTTTTCTGATTTTTTTTTTCTTTTGCAGTACTGGGTATTGAACTCAGGACCCTGTGCTTGCCAGGCAAATGCTTATTCTACTGAGCTGTCTCCCCATTCCCCAGCACTTACTTTTAAACCTTGAATTAATATTTATATTAGATACTTTGGTGTGGTTTTTTTGGTCCAATCTTGTCTTTATTTTACTTTCTTAGGTTAGTAGTCAGTATGGTCAAGGCTTACTTTATGGCCTAATATGCACACAATCAATTTCTTTTGACTTTTTTTTTTTTTTTTTTTTTGCAGAACCGGGGATTGAGCTCAGACCCTTGCGCTTGCCAGGGAAGCACTTATTCCACTGAGCCATCTCCCCGGTCCCACTTTTTAAGACAGTGTAATTATTGACATATGTACAGATGAATGTGTCATTCAGGCTGGTCTTGAACTCATTATGCATCATGGCTTGCCTCACTCTCTCTGCAATTCTCCTGTCCCAGTTTCCTGGTACTGGGATTATAGATGTGCACCACTACACCTAGTCATATGATCAATTTTTGTAAATACCATAAATTTGTATGAGCAGAGTGTAGAATACTTTTATACCAACTTGTTAAACATTTTCCTTATCTATTTTATTTATTTTGTCTGTACGTATGTCAATACTAAAAAGATAAAGTATGTTGAAATTGCTACCATGAAAAAAAAAATCTTGAATTAAGATGACCAACGACTGTGAAATTTTTCTCAGCTTGAAACATTTTACCAAAATTAAGCAATTCTGAAGCAGAATAAAACCATTACAACCCCAGAATAATCAAATGGTGCCTAAGCAATGAAAGTATTCTGATTATGCTCACAAAATAGGATTATAAAGAAAATTCTTCAACCATCACTTACAAGAAAGTTGGTTTCTGTCTGGATATTTGTGATGGGTTCTTCTTGTTCTTCTAGCTAGCTTACTGAGCCAGTGAACTTGTGTTCCTTGTTGTTAGATACACAGCAGTGACAGACATAGCAGAGCAACATTTGATTTTTCCAAAATTTAAGTAGCAGGCTCTTAATTTCAGAAGTTTTCATATTCATGATTGTTGATAATTTGTTCTTCTGACTCCCTGACTACCAAAATATAAGAGATTTGATGAGCGAGAGTACAAATATAGGGCATGCATCCTTCTTGTGTGGCCATCAGATAAGAGTGGCAACCATTTGCTACCCTGTGAAGTGTGTGTTTCTCCAGGCAAATCCTGGGTTTCTCAGTCCACTCCTCCAGATCCACCCCATCTTGCTCTGGGATCTTATGTGCTGGCCTGCACAGATTCTACCAATAGATTCACTGCCCTATCCCTTCCAGGTGGATTTGCATAAGGAAAACACCAAGTCTCTCTATAAGCAAGCTTTTAATAACACATCACAATGATTCATTCATTAATACACAAATGTTTGCTGAGCAGCTACCACATGATACCTACCCCTGTTTTGGTGGAGATTCATGATGGCTAGATACACACAAGAGTTGAGATCTGATTGTGTTAACTCTTTGCTTTATGAATTCCATGTTGAAATTTTTTGTCTAATGGACTTTATTATTTTCTGTTTTAAAAAATTAAGAAAAGACCATTCACAGATGAATGAAGTGTTTACAATGTGATTTATGCGTGCAATGGAATGTTACTCAGCTGCTAAAAGAAAAAAAATTACTGATATGTGCTATAATATGAGTGAACTTTGGAATTATTATGCTATATGAAACCAGCCAGATGTGAAAACTCACACTGCATATGAATCCATCTATATGAAATACCTGGAATAGACAAATCCATAAAGACAAACATGAAGCTATTGGTTGCCAGAGACTTTGGGAAGTAAGAAATGGAGAGTGGCTGCTTAAATTGGCTTTCATTTGAAGTGATGAAATCTAACTACCAAAAGTGCCCGCATTTGTGAGCTCAGTGAAGGCCAAAGAACTGTACATCTTAAATGGTCTCCTTTATGGTATGTGAATTTCATTTCAATTAAGAGGATTAATTGAAATAAATGTACTGCCCAGTCAGACTTCTATTAGTGAAAATAACCAAAGATTGTTATATTGAGATGAATCAATTCCAGCTAAAAGGAAAAAAAAAGATGGTTTGTAAATTAATACTTTGTCCTCATTAACTAATGGTTCTAAATCATCTTTAAACTAAAAAATGAGAGAGAATAGGCAACATGCCTAATTAGAGGTGCTCTGTGTATGACCCTGCCTGAGAGAAGAACCAGGGCAACAAAAGAAAACCTGTTTTCTTTATCAGCACACATTAGCAGCGCATAGTGTGGGAGCTGGTGAATGCGCAGAACTCCGCTCAGTTCTTTCTACTTCCCCTCCGCCCCTCCTTTCCTCCCTTTTCCCACTGTTTCTTATCCTCTTCCCACTTGAAAAAAAGATCAATCTCTGTTTCCTATTATTTATATTTTATTTTGTTCATTAAATTATTTATACTTTGGCTTTCTCATATAAGACAAGCCATGTGATATTTAAGCTTGTATATATGATTTATTTCACTTAACATTACTTTCTCATGGGAAAACCATAGTTTGAGAATGACTGATAGAGAATTCCAGAAATCAGCAAGGAATTGATGGGAACCCTAGATGGCAGGGAGAGTCAGAAAGACAAGCTAGTGAAGAAAACAAATTACAAAGGAGTACAGTGGCACCTATACATTTGGGAAAGCATAAGCACAAAGTACCAGAGTTCCAGTCATAAAAGGACTCTCCTAACTCCAGCACCCACACTGCTATGACTGCCAGTGTTAAATAGCATCATGGTGTAGGGCTGGGCAAGTGGCCCACAACTCAGCAGGAAGTCTTGGGGAGGTCTGTCCTTCACTGAGAGAAAGGCAGGTCTCTCCACATCCTGCAGCTTCAGAACCAGCAGCTACTATGACTACAAGCCCAAAACACACCTGTATTTGTCCGGCAGCAAATAGGGAAGGTCTTGTCTCTTCTCACACCCTTTATCTTTGTAATGTAGTTACTGTTACAAAATTCAAGCTTCATGGGTGCCTGTCCACTACTAGATGGGAAATGTGCCAGCTGACCCTGCAGTTACTGAACTGTGGCTGCCATGGTGCTAACCCCTAGCAACTCCTGTGTGAACCTGCGGAAACTAAGGAAGGTCTTTTCTCAGCCACCTTCCAATACACTTCGGCTGCCATGTAGAAAGCCCTGGCATCACCCAAGCTTGTCCCTAGCAACTGGGGGAAAGTCCCCTTTATGTTTTAAAGCTCCAGGACTATGACCCTTGTCCCCGTCAGCATGGTCCTGTCCTGCAGCTTTAGGATCACAGATGCTAAATCCATAAGTCCAGCACCACTGTGCTGAACCCATGAGGCCTAAAGACAGTATCTTCTACATTCTATACCTCCAGAAGAATGGTATCAGTTCCAGAAGCCCAAATGTCACCTGTATATGATCCAAAGGGCCTCAGGGAGGTCTCTTCCACAGCCATGGACTTGAGACCACAGATGATGGAATCAAAAGCCTTTCTGTCATTTTTGCTCATCTCTTGAAACCTGTAGAATGTGTCATCTAGGTCCTATATCTCCACCAAATTGCCAAAAGTACTATAAGACCTATCACCAACTACATTAGTCCTGCAGGACTTAGAAAAGGTCCCCTTTTTGTTCTACAACTCCCAGTGCATGGTTACTGCTGGAACAGATGCCAGCACACTTGTACTCATTTTGTGAGACCTAAAGAAAGAACTGTCCCATCCTGTGAATCCAGAACTGTGGCTTCTAGTGCTTAAGTTGCAAGTATGTCCCACATTAATGTGAAGGGAAAGGCCTCTTCACATCTATGGTTAAGGGACTATGGCTGCCATCACAACTGCTGGTGCCACCTGTGTTTGTCCAAGGAACTGAGGGACTGTCCCTTCCACATCTTGCACCACCAGATTATATGTCAGCTATTACCATAATCCTGAGTACCATTCAGGCTTGATTCTGTGGAGCTTGAAGACACACACCTTCAGAAGTATGCATCTACATATACCTTCTTGAGCTGCTGCAGTCTAGACATCCTACCCCCATCTACACAAAAAAATTATTTTTCTATACAAGCTATTTTTAGTTTTCTTTATTTATTTATTTAGTAGAGGGTTTTGCATGCATCTCAGACTCATAGTGATCCTCTTGTCTCTGCCTCTTTAGCACTGGGATTATAGGCATGCGCCACCACACCCAGTTTCAATGGCCAGTTCAGCATGGGGATGGCACAGAATGTGGTATGGGGATTGAACCCAAATTTTTGTACTTGCCTTGTATGCTTAGACCACTGAGCAAAAGAGGCAAATTATTAGGGTTTGTGTCTAGATATTCTCTAAAACCTCATGGGGCCATTGGTTTTTTTCAGAGGTGACTGAATTTAAAGCATGTAATTGATTTATAGTATAATGCTGAGATTAGTGGAGCTGGTATTAAGACTAGGTGATTGCAGGGTCAGTCCACTGATTGGATTGGCACTGTCCTAACCTGGGTAGACCAGATACAATTTTTCTATCTTCTGGAACCATGAGCTGTTGCCCCTCAAGCCTGCCACATCTGCCTGGGGACTGAAACTTCTACAAACTGTGAGCTATATAAACCTGTCCCTCTTTAACTTTGGGTGCTGTGTATTTTGTCTCAGCAATAAAAAAACTAAGATACAAACATTACACCAGATGATTAGACATTAACAGAAGAACAAAAGAAACATAAAGGGAAATACAACACCTCCAAAGGAAAGTAATTCTCCAGATATAGATCCTAATTTGAAGGAAATTTATGAAATGCCTCAGAAAATAATTCAAAGTAATGATCCTAACAAATACTACTGAGATGCAACAGGATACAGATTAAAAATAATTTCTAAAAAGAGAAAAACCATTCAGGTTATGAATGAGAAATTCACCAAAGAGCTAGAAATCATAAGAAAAAGGTAACAAAAATCTTAGAGCTAGAAAGTCAGTAAATGAAATAAAAATACAAAAAACCTTCCACAATAGACTACAACAAACAAAAAAGAATTTCTGGATGTGCAGACAATTCTTTTCAATTGACCTAACAAGATAAAAAGGGAAAAAAATTAGAGAACGCCTACAAGAACTTTCATATAAGACTTCCAGAAAGTGAAGAAAAGGACAAAAAGCCTTAAAAACATACTCCACATAACAATCCAATTTAAGACCACCAAAACATAAACTGAATATCATTAGATCTAAAGTTAGAGATAGATTCTAATATATCAATAATAGTTATAAATGTTATGCATATTGTTTGCATAATATACACAACCGTTTTATCTTGCTGAATCAATACTTTTATCAAAGGATAGTGATATTCTTTGTGTTATCACAGTTTTGGATTTAAAATATATATCTTCTGTCATTTTTAGTTTTTCCTATAGTTGGCTGCTTACCCACCCCACTTTCTCAATGGCAGATCATGGATTTAACAGACATTTTCAGAATGCTTTATCCAATAATAACAGGATACAATTCCTCTCATCAGCATATGGAATATTCTTTGAGATAGATAGGCTATTAAGCTATAATATCCCAATAAAAATTTTTAAAAACTGAAATCATATCATGTGTCTTCTTCAGTCACAATGCAATAAAACTACAGACCAGTAATAAGAAGAATGGAAAGTATACGCATACAGTGAAATTAATCTCATGCTGACTAACTATATATGCTGATACCTGTGAACTAAGCAACTTCACTGAGGATAGCAATGTGTTATACTAGGGCCATGCTTGGAATACCTGTCATTCTGGTCTTCTAAATGTGTATTGCTTCTAATGCCACATCAATTAATGCTATGCTTTCTCTCAAGTAAATGTTTGTTTTTAAAAAAAAGTAATAAAAGAAAACAAGAGACAAGAAAAAAATGTCATAGGACTGTCCTGCTACAATGTTGTATATGGTTAGATTTTTAAATTTCTGTGTAAAAATGTGTAATTGTTTATTTCCATTTTTTATTTCTTTTCACATTCTGTAGGGATTTGAAGTTTAGCATATCAACAACTGATGGAAAATACCTGTTTCATGTTATGTCTAAGGCATTCAATATCAGACAGATGATGTTAAGCTCAACTGCCTCCGTTCTAGGGTAATAATATCATTAAGCTTGTCTTCTGGAAGATTAACAACTTAAGTTTGCAAACCAAAAAATTAGAGAAAAAGTAGCACTTCAAGGATAGCCAACATTTTGGCCCTAGCTTTTCAATGTCAGTGAGGACTCAGGACATAAGATAGCTTGTACTGTAACATCCTGTAACTCAGTGGTCTCCCAAATTTTCTGTTCAAGGAGATTATCGGGCTGCAAAAGAAAGAGATCGATGATGTAGAGTGTACCTAAGGAGAGTCACCTAGAGAGAAAACATTCTCTCAAGCTTTTACAGAGAGCAAATTGATCAAGCAATGGCTGTGACTCAGCCACATGGCTGACACTGACAAAAGATCTGCAAACTTCTGTACAGGGTTTCAGGGTAAATCCTGAGGGGATTTGACTGACCTTGTCAGATACAAAAGTTACATTTTTTGTTATATATGTCTTACTTTATCATGGTCTTAACCATCCAGCAGAAAAGTATAAAAATGAGGTATAAAAAGTAAAGCTATGTTAATATGTTGAGCGGTAAAAAGCTCAAATCAACAACTTCTGACATTGCCAGTCCTATGGATAACCCACTACTATTATGGACTACTGGACTATATTGGATTATTTTGCTGAATTCATTCATCTACAATATTTGAATGGCAATGAAATACCATCTCCGACAAAACTAAACAAAAAAGGGGGGATATAAATGAAGGGCCATTTTGTAGTGAAAAAAAAAAAAATATATATATATATATATCTGTATATACAAAATAGTTAGGATAGATATGCAGATACTTTCTCTTAGTTCAATGAGAAGAAAGATTTATACTAATAGTGTTTAGACAAGATATCATGTCTGCATGTTGGACTATGAATAGCTACTATGAAGACAACAATATGCAATGTATTAATTTTTGAAACTGTCCTACTAACCTGTTTTGAAACTGTCTCACTACTATTTCTTTCTCAATAAAATTAATTTTAAAAACCAAAGAAATTAAGTAACATGATCTTAAATGCCTAGTGGGTAATTGAAGAAATTAAAAGGAAAATCATAAAAATTCTAGAATGAAAATATAGCATATCAAATTTGCGGGATGAATCATAAGTAGTATTGGGAAGTTTATAAGATAGATAGATAAACGATAGATACGTACATGCATACATATATAGAGACATATTTCAAATGAATAACCTAACAAAGCACCTCAAAGATTGAGAAAACCAAGGACCTAGACCCAAAATTAATAAATGGAAGAAAATAATAAGAATCAAAGCATAAACAAATAAAATGAATACAAAAGATCATAAAGGAATGGATTTCTTGAAAAGATAAAGAACATTGTTCAACCAACAGTTAAAATAACTGAGAAGGGGCTGGCCAAACAGCTCAGCAGATTAAAGTGCCTACTTAGAGCCACGGATTCAATCCTTGGATAGGATGTACCAGCCCCACCCCGGGAGCACTGAGACAGTGATTGAGGCTGGGCATGGTGGCACACAATTGTAATCCCAGAATTTGGAAGGCTATAAACAAGAGGATCACTATTAGTAGTGAGACCCTCTAGACCCTGTACTAAATACATAAAAAAAGAAAGAAAAAAATGAAATAAAATAACCAAGAAGTAAAGGTACAATATCAAAATAAATAAAAAAGGATAGATTAATGCTAGAAAAATAACAAAAAAAAATAATTAAACTACTGTGATTGATTATAAGCCAAAAAAAAAAATGAAAAGAAAGAAAGGAAGAAAGAAAGAAGAAAAGAAAAAAGAAAGTTGGGAAACTTAGAAGGACTGAGTAAGTTCCCAGACACATACAACCTACTAAAATTGAATTAGGCAAAACAGACCCAGAGTGCAGGCCCAGTGAGTGAGTGAGATGACC
>NW_004525044.1:0-575 GCF_000260255.1 Octodon degus
CAACTTAGGCTGTTATGCTTAACCTCACTATCTGTCTGCACATCAAACATCTTAGGCATAATACGGAACAGGTGTTTTTCATCAAGTATTGATATGTTGAACTTTAAGTCCCTACTGAATATGATTAAAAACATTTAAAAATTAGAATATATTTTAAAAATAGGAATAAATAATTATATACTTCTCATGTTTGCACATAAGTCGAAAAATCGCACCATATACAACCTTGAAGCAGGACAGTCCCACAATATTCTTTTTCCTGTCTGTTGCTTTCCTTCGCCACCCCCTTCTTCTTGAACAAACATCTATTTCATAATCATTTTTTTTCCTTTGGCGGAACCGGGGATTGAACTCACTGACTTGCGCTTGCCAGGGAAGCGCTTTTTTCACTGAGCCATCTCCCCAGGCCTACTCAGGTCTATTTTGATGCCAGTACCAGGATAATTTTATCACAGTAGCCTTGTAGTATTATTTCAAGTGAGGAATTGTAAAGCCTCTTGCCTTGTCTTTATTGCCTAGAATTGTCTTTGCTATTCTAGGTCTTTTCCGGTTCCAGATAAATATTAGGAATGATT
>NW_004525044.1:9555-13497 GCF_000260255.1 Octodon degus
ACATATCAATACTTGATGAAAAATACCTGTTCCATGTTATGCCTAAGATGTTTGATATTCAGACAGATAGTGAGGTTAAGTTTAACAGAGTAGGTTGTATGATAATAACAATAATCTTGTCTTCTGGATGGTTAACAACCTACATTTGCAGACCAAAATTAGAGGAAAAGAAGGGCCACAGTGAAAGCCAACATTTTGGCCCTAGCCTTCTGAGGTCACTTACGGCTCAGGACATATGAGAACTTTTACTGTAACTTCATGTAATTTGATAGTGTCTCAAATTTTCTGATCAAGGAGATTATGGGGCTATAGAAGAAAGTGATCGATGATGTAGCATGTGCCGCAGGAGAGTCACATGGAGAGAAAACATTCTCTCAGGCTTTCACAGACAGCATATTGGCCAAGGAAGGGCTGTGACTCATCCACATGACTGACACTGACAAGGGTTCTACAATCTGAGGTACAGGAACTCAGGATAAATTCTGAGGGGATTTCATGGACCTTATCAGACCCAAAGCTACAACTCTTGTTGCACAGGTCCTGCTTTACCTTGATCTTAACCATCCAGCAGAAAAGTATAAAAATGAAGTACAAAAAGTAAAGCCAAGGTGTTATGTTGATCTGTAGTTTACCCAGATCAACAATTTCTGACATTGTCTGTGAAGCAGAATACCCAATACTATTATGGACCTCTGAACTTTTTTATAATATTTTGCTGAGTTTACACACATATAATATTTTAATGATGGAACTTAAGAAATAAAGGGGATACAGATAAATGTCCATTTTTTATCTGTGTATTCAAACTGGTTAGGATAGATATATAGTTACATTCTCTTAATGAATAGAGGGATTTGCTCTAATGGTGTTTGTAAATAAGATATCAAGTCCACATCCTGTACAGCAATTAATCACTAGGAAGAAGGTATGCAATGTGTTAATTATTGAAACTGTCCTACCAATTTGGTTTGAAAATAAATAAAAATAAAAAGTTAAAAATTAATGAAATAAAACAGAAACAGTAAATCTCTTGGGAGAGAAAGTAGGAGCAACTCTTGAAGACATAGCGGTAGGAAAAGAGTTCATGAGCAAAACTCAAATGGCACGGGAAGCACTTGAAAGAATTAACAACTGGGATCTGATCTTAATGAGAAGTTTTTGCACGTCAAAGAAATTACGAAAAAGTGAAAAGGCAACCCACAAATTTGAAAAAATCATGCCAAATAAGTACTCAGATATAGGTCTGCTCTCTAGAATTTATAAAGAACTAAAAAACACTAGGGCCCCAAAATTTAAAGACCCAGTCCAGAAATGGGCATCAGAGATGAAAACACACTTCTCAGAGGATGAAATTAAAGAAGTGAATAACTATATGAAAAAATGCTCCACATCACTAGCCATCTGTGAAATGTAAATTAAAACAACCTTGAGATATCATCTCACCCCAGAAAGAATGGCTATCATAAAGAAATCACCCAAAAATAAATTTTGGAGAGGTGGTGGGGAAAAAGGAACCCTTCTCCACAGTTGGTGGGAATGTAGACTGGTGTAACCGTTATGGAAATCATTATGGAGACTCCTTAGAAAACTTGGACTGGGAATCCCATCTAAACCAGCTATTCCTCTACTGGGAATTTTCCCGTAGGATCTGAAAACATCATATCATAGTGATATATGTGTGCCTATGTTTATAGAAGCACAATTTGTGATAACCAAATCTTGGAAACAGCCAAGATGCCCATCACCTGAGGAATGGATAAAAAAGTTTTGGTATTTTTATAGAATGGATTATTCCTCAGGTATAAGGAATGATATACTTGAAGCCTTTATAGTGAAGTGGATGTCACTTGAACATATACTCACAAGTAAAATAACCTAGACACACGTGTAAATATCATATAGTTTCCCTAGTATAAAACCTCCGATGAAGAAATACAAATAGAAAGTTATAATACAAGTAAAAGGAGAGCAAGAACTCTAGGACTAACTAATTAAGAGACGGAAAGGAGAAGAGCTAGGAAACATGTCATTGAGAAGCCATACAATTATATGTAGAAGATGGGCAAGGCAATGATGTTGAGAATCTCCAGAAGATTTTTGAATCTAGCAGTTAATTGGAATGATTTTCACCCTGACTAACTATTTATATTGACATCTGTGAACTAAGCAACTGCACTGAAGATTGCAATTTGTAACAGTAGGTTTATGCTTGGAGTGCCTGTCATTGTGGTCTTCTGAATATGGGCTGCTTGTCAGGACATGCTAGTTGCTGCTGTCTCTAAGGTAGATGATTGTTCAAATAGAAGGGGGTGGTGAATAAAGGCAAGAGACAGGAAAAGGAATGTTGTGGGAGTGTCCTGCCTCAAGGTTTTATATGTTTAGATTTCTGGACTTATGTGTACACAGAATTATATTATTCTTTATGCCTACTTTTAAAATATATTCTAATTTTTAAATGTCTTTTCATCATATAAAAAGGACTTAAAGTTCAACACATTAATACTTGATGAAAAATACCTGTTTCATGTGATGCCTAAGATGATTAATATGCAGACAGATAGTGAGGTTAAGCTTAACAGCCTAGGTTGTATGGTAATAACAATAAGCTTCTCTTCTGTAGGGTTTACAACCTATGTTTACAGACCAAAACTATAGAAAAGGAAGGGCTGCAAGGAAAGCCAACTTTTTGGCCCTAGCCTTCCAATGTCAATGATGACTCAGAACATATGAGAACTTGTACTGTAACGTCATGTAATTCTGTAGTGTCCCAAATATTCTGATCAAGGATATTATGTGGCCAAAGAGGAAAGTGATTGATGATGTAGAGTGTGCCTATGAAGAGTCACATGGACTCTGCTCTCAGGAGCTGGGGAGATGGCTCAGTGGAATAAGCGCTTTCCTGGCAAGTGCAAGGGCCTGAGTTCAATCCCTGGTACTGAAAAAAAAAAAACAACATTCTCTCAGCCTTGCACAGAGAGCACATTGGCCAAGGAAGGGCTGTGACTCATCCACATGGCTGACACTGACAAAGAGTCTACAATCTGAGGTACAGGGTCTCAAGATAAATCCTCAGGAGATTTGATTCACCTTATCAGACCCAAAAGCTACAATACTTGTTGCATAGGTCTTCCTTTATCTTGGTCTTAACCATCTAGCAGAAAAGTATAAAAATGAAGTTTCAGAAGTAAAGCCATGTTGTTATGTTGAGCTCTAGGAGACTCAGGTCAACAATTTCTGACACTGCCAGTCAAGCAGAAGACCCAATACTATTATGGAGTACTGAACTCTTTTAAAATATTTTGTTGAGTTAACACACCTATAGTATTCAAATAATGGAACTATACAAAAAAGGGGGATACAGATGAATGTCCGTTTTGTATCTGTGTATTCAAAATGGTTAGGGTGGGTATATATTTACATTCTCTTAATGAATAGAGGGATTTGTTCTAATAGCGTTTGTAAATAGGATATCATGTCCGCATCTTGTACAGCAATTAACCACTAGGAAGAATGCATGCAATGTGTTAATTATTGAAACTGTCCTACCAATTTGGTTTGAAAATGTCTCTTTGCTACTTATTTCTTATTAAAATTATGGGGGAAAAAGTTCATTTGGAGCCAAGAAAAACCTGAAATAACGAAGGCAATCTTGGGGAACAAAAGCAAGGCAGGAAGCATCACAATTCCTAACCTGAAATTATCCTACAATGATACTCTGATAATCTCATGATGGTATGTGCAAAAGAAACAGGCCTCAGGATCAGTGGAACAGGTTGGAAGATGCAGCCACACTTCCAAGCACACTCAGAGAACTAAGCTTTGACAAAGAGATCAAATGTGTCCATTGGGGGCCTGGCCTTAGCTCAGTTGTTTAAGTGGCTGCTTCCACAAAGCTGTCAGCCTCAGGTTGCTGTAGTTCGATCCCCACAACTCTCCAGCCAG
>NW_004525044.1:13882-21081 GCF_000260255.1 Octodon degus
GTTGGAAAAACTGGCTCTCCACATGCTGAAGTTAAAGTTATACTGATGTCTGTGACCATTCACTAATGTACAGTAAAAATGAATCAAAGACTTAATTTTGAAATGGAAATACTTAATTTATTGGAGGAGAATACAGGTAGAAATCTTAAAGACACAGGCATAGGCAGAGAGTTCATAAACAAAAATCAAAGTACAGGAAATACTTCGGAGAATCAACAAATGGTATCTCATTATATTGAAAAGATCTTACACTTAAAAACAATTTCTGATTATTTGAAACTGTGGGGACAAGCAAGGAGGTGCCTGGAACCCTGGGCAACTAGGTTGGCTAGAGAAATACAGGTTCCTGTCCCATGACCCTACATGATGTAAAGCTCCTGAAACGTGGCATTTGGCCTAGCCATAGGATGATTGGGTAAATCCACTGAACTAAGGGAGACATTTTGCATGCACACCTCCAATTTATTTATTCTGTTATGTAACTATGATCTAAACAGAGAACCAATAGTTTCCAAAGTAGGTCATTTTTGAAATTTGCTTAATGTTATTATGATTGGTAAATTACATACTACAGTAATTAGTATATCATATCTTTTAACCATTTGTTCTCCCTTGGGTAACAATATTGTGAAATGCTGAGGTAATAACCTCACCAAAGCCCTGAACCTACACAGAGAGGACAGTGCCAAGTGAAAACATACATCCCATTTTCACTTAACTGTAAAGGCAGGATCTTAGGACAGACATAAATTGATTACCTCCAAAACACAGAAGATATCCCTGAAGAACTGACTCTCCTTAGAGTGTGGCCTTGATGGTAGAGACATAGCTACCTATTATCAAAACCTCAGAAGAATTATCACAGAAATCAAAACAAAGAGTTCTTCTGAAATAAAACATGACAACCTGAAGGAACATACTGCACTCTCAGGCCTCCAGCCAATGAGGGGTAGCTTTTCTGTTCACAGACAGTGTGAACTTTAAACTAAGAATGATCACATGAGATAAAGAACATCACTACATACTTGTTAAGGGGCAACTTCAAGAGGAGAAGATAACAATCATAAATATGTATGCAGCAAATATGGAAACACCCAACTATATAAGACAAATTTTAAGAGACGTGAAATAACAAATAACCAAGGACACAATCTTAATGGGGGTCCTGAACATCTTACTGCCTCGAACTGACAGATCAACTGGATAAAAAAATAATTGGCAGAGCTAGAAGTACTGAACTAAATCTTTGAATACATGGACTTAGTAGACATTTACAGAGTGCTCCACCTGACGTCTGAATGCACATTCTTTTTGGATACATGTGGAATTTTCTCTAAATAGAATACATACTAGTCCATAAAACATACTTAAGTGTGAGGGAATTGAAATAATCCCATGTATATTATCTCAGCATAATGCAATGAAACTGAAAATTAACGATAAAAGGAAGTAGAAAAACACCATAAACACAGGGGAATTAAATAACAGCCTCCTGAATAAGCAACAGGTACAATTAACAAAAAGTTAATATAAATAATCCAATGACAATTCAAACCAACTTATCGAAATTTGTGGAATGTAATGAAAAGAGTCCTCAGAGGGAAATTTATAGTAGTGAACTCTCACATTAGGAAAACAGAATGAGGACACATAAATATCCTCATGCTTCACATCATGCTTCTAGAAAAAGAGCAAGAAAAACCCAAAATTCCCCCAAAAGAAGGAAATTCTAACAATCAGAGCCTAAATTAATACAACTGAGACAAAGAAACCAATACAAAGAAATAGTGAATCATAGTTGGTTCTTTGAAATATTTAATAGAATTGATAATCTCCTATCCAACTTCATTAAAAAAGGAAATAAAAACTCAAATTATGCAATAAGGAAGGAAATGGGTGAAATTACTACTGATTCTGCAGAAAGTGGAAAGATTATTAATACATACATTAAAAATCTTTATTCTCATAGGATAGCAAACACAGAAGAAATAGATACATAGCAATTAACAAAACTGGATGAAGAAAATATCAAAATTGTGAATACCCCAATATCAGTTAATGAAATTGAATGTATAATTTTAAAAATTTACCAGCAAAGAAAAGCCAAGGTCCTGATGGGTTCACAGCTAAATTCCACAACAAAATTAAAGAAGATTTAATCCAAATATACCTCAAATTTTTAACAAAATTGAAAAGGAAGCAATTCTCCCTAACCCCTTTCTGGAGGCAAATATACTTATATTGAAATGAGAGAAAGACCCAAATGAAAAAGGAAACCAGAGGCCAATGCCCCTTATCAATATAAATGCAAAGATGGTCAATAAAATGTTCAAGGGGCTGGGGAGATAGCTCTGTAGAATAAGCGCTTGCCTAGCAAGTGCAAGGGCCTGAGTTCAATCCCTGGTCTGCCAAAAAAAAATTAAAAAATTAATAAATAAGTAAAATATTCAGAAGTAGAATGCAGCAAATCATCAGGAAGGTTATATACCATTAGCAGGTGAGATTTATTCCAAGAACATGAGGAGGGTTCAATATACACAAATATGTAAATGTAATACACCATATCAACACAGAAAAAGACAAAAACCACATGATCATGGCAATAGATGCAGAAAATCTTTTGACAAGGTCCAACATTCATTCATGGTAAAAATGCTACATAAAATTGGAATACATGGTGTTTAACTCAATCTGATAAGAGCCATCTATGACAAACAAATAACCACGTCATTTTAAATGGAGAAAACCTGAAAACTTTTACTCTAAAATGAGGCAAAGGCAAGTATGTACACTGTCACCACTCCTATTCAGTATAGGTCTGGAAACATTAGCCAGAGCAATTAAACAACACAAAGAAATTAAAGGACTAAGAATTAGAAGCAAGTTGTGAAATTATTACTTTTACATGCCATGATACTCTACATAGAAGACTCAAAAAACTCCTCCAAGAAACTCCTGCAACTAATAAACAAACTTGCTATCACAGCAGAAACAAAGTCAATATTTAAAAAAAATCAATAACATTGTTCTACACAAACAGAAAAGTCACTGAGAAACAAGTTAGAGAAATAACACCCTTTATAATATAATTCTAAAATGAGAAATACTTAGGAATTAATCTAATGAATGAAGTAAAATGTCCATGCAATCACGTAGGAAGAACCAACAGTGTGAAAAGGGCCATACCTCCCAAACTATAAGAAGATTTAATGCAGTCTCAACCAAAATACCATAAGCATACCTCACAGATAGAAAACATTCTTAAAATGCACTTAGAATCAGAAAAGACCTAGAATAGCTAAAGATATTCTGGCCAACAAAGGAAAGGCAAGAGGCGTCATAATCCCTGACTTAAAATTATACTACAAAGCTAACGTGATAAGAGCAGCATGAAACCAGCATAAAAACAGACCAAATGTTCAACGGAACAGGTTAGAAGATGAAGATACAACTACAAACACACTCAGCCACCTTATCTTTAACAAAGGAGACAAGCATGTTCACTGAAAGAATGATATCTTCTTAATAAATAGTGCTAGAAAAACTAGCCTTCCACATGCTGAAAACTAAAACTAGATCCAGGTCTGTCTCCAAGCACTAAAGTGAAAATGGGTTAACGTTCTAAACATTAGGGCTGGGGAGATAGCTCAGAGGCATAAGCACCTACCTGGCAATGACAAGATCCCGAATTAAATCACTGATCCCATATGTCATGCTGACTTGGAACCTCAGGCCCACCATGCTGGCCTGGGAACAAGGTGTGATGGTGTACACCTGTAATCCCCGCACTTGAGAGGTTGAAGCTGCAGGATTGCCATGAGTTCAAGATCAGCCTTGGCACTACAAAAGTGAGTACAAGCTAGCCCAAACTGTGTAGCAAGACTCTGTCTCAAAATAAACACACAAACAAAACAAAATAAAACAAAACAACAGAACTCTGCCATTAATACAAAAACATTAAATCTACCAGAAGAGAAAATTGGTAGAAATCTTGAAGACATAGGAGTATGCAGAGGTTTCATAAACAAAAACCAAACTGCATGGGAAATACTTCAAAGATTCTCCAGCTGGGATGTCATCCTATTGAAAAGTTTTTGCACATTAACTGTAAGCACCAACAGAGTGAAAAGAAAACCCGCTAATTGAGAAAAACAAACAAACAAACAAACAAACAAAACATTAGATGACAATTCCTCAGCCAGAGGAGTTCTATCTCAAATATATTGACAGCTTTTTTAAAAGGCCCCCAAAATTCAAAGACCTAATCCAAAACTGGATATCTGAAATGAATGCACACTTCTCACCTGAAGAAATACAAATGATACATAAACGTATTCCAAAATGTCCAATCTCACTGGTCATTTGAGAAATGCAAATTAAAACAACACATAGATTCTATTTAACCCCAGAAAGAATGGCTACCCTCAAGAAATCATCTCATAGGCTAGTTTGGATAATTGTACTGGTGATTTCTGCTGGTATGTTGCAAGAAGCAGTTAATACTTCAATTATTTTGTCTCTCTCCTTTAAAAGTTTTTATATCGTTTAGACAAATTTTTCATGCTTAGATTTGATAATCTGAACAACTAATTTGTTTGTTTTTGATACAGGGTCTTGCTATGCAGTTCACAGTCCTGTATTCCTCCTATTTCAGCCTCTCTGGCAGCAGAATTACAGGAGTGTGTCACCACACTGAGTTTGGGGACTGAAATGGCACAGTTAGTGTTCTGGGGCCAGCAAACTTCAGATCATGCACTTTCCAGGGAGGCTCTTAGACCACCAAGCTTTCTTCCCAGCCCTAAACAACTAATTTGAAGACAACAATATGCAATATAACTACCATTGTTGGATTCTTATTAATTTGTTTAGTAAAACTCTGTATCATTTCTAGTGTTCTCTTTACTATTTTTTCAATTCTCTTTAAAAATTAAAAAAATAATTGACTAATAATAAATGCCGGAGAGGCTGTGTACATAGAGGAATGCTTCTCTACTCTTAGTGGGAGTGTAGACTGATACAACCTTTGTGGAAGTCACTGTGGAGATACTTCATAAAACTAGGGTTAGAGGTCCTATTCAACCCAGTAATTGACCTTCTGTGGATTTCTCCCAAAGTATTGAAAACATCATACCACAGCAATATACACGTGCCCTTGTTCATAGCTGAACAATTTGACATAGTTAAATCTTGACAACAATGCAAATGCCCATAAATTGAGGGATGGATAAAAAATGTGGTATTTTTGTACAGTGGAGTATTACTCAGCTATAAAGAAGCATAAACTCGAGGTTGTATATGTATATGGATGCAACTAGAAGCTATATTCAGAAGTGAAATAAATCAGACCAGTGTGTGGAAACATCATATCATCTCCCTAGTGGATGAACCTGAAAATGTAAATAAAATCTGAAAGGTACAGTTGACAATAAAAGGGAATGAAACTGCTCAAAAAAAATTGGGATGAGGAAAAGGAGAGTAGAAAGAAAGCAAGGAAGGGGGAAAACGTATGCACATACACAAGATACTTAAGATGATTATACTACTGATTTTATGGTTTTTCTGTAGGAAATAGTCAATGCTTAAAATTTGTATTATGACCATTTTTATACGCTCATGTCTGGTAATCTGAGCTACTATTTGGAAGACAACAGTGTGCAATATAACAACCATTGTTGAATTCCTATCATCCTAGGTTTCCTTTTTGAAATTCTGTATATTTTCTAACGTATTATCTATTATTTTTATTGTCTTTAAAAATATAATCTATGCACTTTTTACTAAGATGTTGCCAAAGATGTGGAAGGAAGCCCCTGCCCCTTCCAAAGCTGAAGCCAAAGCAAAAGCTCTGAAGGCCAAGAAGGCCATGCTAAAAGGCATCCACAGCCACAGAAAGAAGACAAACGTCACCCACCTTCTGCCATCCCAAGACACTGCAACTCCTGGGACAGCCCAAATATCCTTGGAAGAGCTCCCCCAGGAGAAACAATCTTGATCACTATACCATCATGAAATTCCCCTGATCATGGAGTCAGTCACGAAATAGATCGAGATCAACACACCCATGTTCACTGTGGATGTCAAAACCAATAAGCACCAGACCAAACAAGCTGTGAAGATGCTCTATGACATCAATGTTGCCAAGGTCAATACCCTAACAGCCCTGATGGAGAGGGAAGGCATATGTTCAACTGGATCCCAATTATGACGCATTGGATGTGGCCAACAAAATTGGGATCATCTATGCATGACTCTTGAGGAGGCAGGAGTAAAATGTAATGTTTTTAATGTAGCATAATGTTGATAGACTTAATATTGATTCTTAAGGATTGTTAAACCTGTGCTATATTGTTGAAATTGTGAAATGTTAAGAATAAGCATATCTTTGTAACTGGAAATGTGTCTGGCTGCCAAGTTGACAAGGGGTGGCTTGTGACATTGATACACTGTGTCAACTTGAAAAGTTTAAAAGTTTAACTAAGTGACTCAGCAAGGGCCCTCACTTTGTAAACATCCTCAGCCTGTGCAAGAGGAAGGAATAGATATGGTGGGAATGCTACACCCACTCTAGAGGGTGACACCTGTTTCCAATATATGGAAGAAAAGAAGCTTGCTTTCCTCTGCCTCTATTCCTCTTGCAGCTTTTGCTATCTTGTGCTGGCTTAGAGGGCTGCCCCTGTGCCATGCTACCCTGCCTTGGCGCCAGCTGACTGAAGACTGACACCTCTACTAACCATCAGATAAATAAACATTTCCTTCCTTAATTTGTTGAACATTTTGTCTCAGCAATGAAAGAAAAGTAACTATAACATGAGCTGACTGCTTCTTCCTGAGCCCAAACCAAGGACTGTGAAGAAATTAACCAGAGAAGCATTACAAACAGCATTTTTACAGGTCTTCCAGTATTCCTCCTACACACTAAAGTTTGGCAATCATTACCTTAATGAAAACACCTGTACAAGGACTGCAGATTTTAAGAAATTGGTTATTATATATGTTTACACTTGTAGCCTCTGTCTCATATGCCAATAAGTGTTCTTCTTCCCGGAAGCACAATGCACCAGAGAAAAGCCCAGATTGTGACACAAGATTTTCATGTGTTTGCATCACATATCTGATTCTTTCTAACAGTGATCTTCAGCAACCTTTCTGTGGTTCAGCGGCCCTGTCTATAAAATGGAAGGGTAATTAACATCTAACTC
>NW_004525044.1:21411-24729 GCF_000260255.1 Octodon degus
AAAAGAAAAGAAAAGAAAAGAAAGACAAAATAGAATCAAGGAGCAGCTTCCCATCACCAGCCCAGCTGGCAAAGTCAACATCTTCCCAAAGAACTCATTTCCATCTATATTTCCAGAACATTATTTCCCAGCTCATTCCAAAGCTTTTCCTCCTTTGTTGTGTCAACCCTCTTGAAGAAAAGAGCTTGTGGCTTATTCATTGTCCTATCTCTAGTGCCTCAAACAAGCCCAGGCCCATACCACAGACTCAATAGTTGATGAATAAAATAAGTGAATGAGTACATAAAAAAAAATTGGGATCATGTAAACTAAGTCCAGCTGGATAATTTTAAATAATACACACACACACACACACACACACACACACACACTCTTTAGACATTGCAGCATTTCTTTGCTATTCTTATGAATAATACCCCAATCACACAGGAACTATCACAAATAATCAAGAACTTGCATCTCATCCTATTAGAAAGCTTTTGCATATGAAAAAATAATCAGCAACAGAGTAAACATCCCACATTGTGGGATTCAATTTTTTCCATTTGTACCTCAGATAAGGGATTACTCTCTAGACTATATAAAGAACTCAAAAAATCAGGATGCCAAATTTATTGATTTTTCAAACTAACTAATAAAAATGTGGACATCTTTTTGTGAAAAAACCTCCATATTTAGAAACTAAATTTATTAGCATAGCTCGATACAAAAATCAATAGCATTCCTCTACACAAATAACAATCTCACGGAGGGATAAATTATGGAAGCAACACCTTTTCCAATAGATTTCAAAAAATATGAAATACTAAGGAATCAGGATGTGAAAGAACTTTACACTTAAAACTACAGAATTCTGAAAAAATGTTGAAGAGGATATCTAAAAATTGAAAAGATATCTCTTGCTCTTGGGCAAGAAGAACCAATGTAAGAGAAATGGCCATACTTCACAAATTGTTGAACAGATTTAATCCAATCCTGATCAAAATCCTATAGCATATTTCTTATAATTAGAGAAAATAATCAGAGAATTCATTTGGAACCAGAAGAGACCCAGTATAACAGAAGTCATTCTAGGCAACAAGGACAGGGAGAGGGCATCACAGTCTCTGACTTGAAATTGTACTGCAAAGCAACTTTAATAAAAACAGCAAGGTACTGGCAACAAATCAGACCTGAAAATCAATGTAATAGATTAGAAGGCACAGAATATCTCCAGATTATCTGTAGATTTTCAGAAAGATTTCATTCTAAAATCCTTATCTTCAATAAAAAGGCCAAACACATTCACTGGAAGAAAAATAACCTCTTTAATAAATGGTGCTGGGAAGCTGGCTTTCCACAGGCCAAAGACTAAAACTAGACTCATATGTCTCACCACACACTAAGCTAAAATTAAAATGGATCAAAGATCTTGATATTAGAATAGAAACACTAAATCTGGTGGAAGATAGAATAAGTAGAACTTTTAAAGATATTTGACTAAATGACAACCTTATGAATAATACCCCAATCACAAAGGAACTGTCACAATTAATCAAGAACTTACATCTCACTTTATTAAAAAGCTTTTGCACATCAAAAGAAATCAGCCACAGGGTAGAGAGACAACCCACACTGTGAGATATAATTTTTTCCATTTTTACCTCAGAAAAAGGACTACTCTCTAGATTATATAAAGAACTCAAAAAATCAGGACACCAAATTTGAAGATGCAATCACAAAATGGGCATGTGCGATGAATACACATTTCTCCGATGAAGAAGTACAGATGGCAAAAAAAATATGAAAAAATGTTCAACAATGCTGGTCATCTGAGAGATGTAAATTAAAACAATCCAAGATTTAACCTCACTCTAGAAAGAATGACTATTATTTAAAAAAAAAAAAACAGTAACAAATGCTGGTTAAACTGTGTGAGGAAAAGGAACCCTCCTCTGTTGGTCAGAGTGTAGACTGGTGCAACCACTGTGGAAATCAGTATGGAGATTCCTTAAGAAACTAAAACTAGAGGTTCAATTTTTCCTGAGATAATTAAAAGCATCGTGTACTGCACATATATACTAATAAAAATGGAAAAAAATATTTCAGAAGAATTACTTTTTTTCTAGTTATGTGAAAAAGCTAAGAATGTATACCATTTTAAATGGTATACAATAGTTATATGACTATATAGAATACCAAAATACTTTTCTCAAGTTTTAATATTTAGGTGTGCTTCTCTAAGTGCACTACATAATTGGAAACTAAACTTATATGCTTAGTGAAAAATCAAATACATGCAAGAATCTATGCCAGCAAGTAGGCTTGTGCATATAAACAACGCAGTGCTGACTTCATGACACTTAAAGGCATTCAAAGACAGATGCTAGCAAAAATGGAAATAATCTTGTGTGTCAGAAAAGTGATAAAGCTTTCAACTGTTCTACTTTGTTTCTCATGCATGAGTTTGTACACACTACTGCTTATCCCAATTCCTTTCAATACCATGCAAGCACTCACACAAGAGATAAACCACAAAGATATAAGCAATGGGGTAATTCCATATTTATTATGTTTTCTTTCTTGTACATGAGATAACACACACTGAAAAACAAAAACAAAACCATAAAACAAAAAACTATATGTCTATATATCTGTATACACAAAATAATTAGCATAGATTTTTAAAAAATTTTATTGAGAAAGAAGTAGCAATGAGACAGTTTCAAAACAGTTAGTAGGGCAGTTACAATAATTAATACATTGTATATTGTTGTCTTTGTAGCACAAGATGCAGACATGAAATCTTGTCTAAACACTATTAGTTCAGAACTGTCTTTTCACTGAACTAAGAGAAAGTAGCTGTATATCTATACTAACTATTTTGTACATACAGATATATATTTCACTACAAAATGGTCCCTCATTGGGCTAGTGAGATGGCTCAGTGGTCTAAAGCACCTACTTAGAACAAGCTTAGCAAAGCAAAGGGACAGCAGTTCAATCCCCCAGCACCACATGCCAGCCAGCCCTGCCCCCACCCACATGCCAGCCAGCCCTGCCCCCTGGTGGGCTGAACTGGCCACACACACACACACACACACACACACACAAATAAATAAATAAATTCGGAAAAAAAGGTCCCTCATTTATATCCCACTGTTTTTACTTTTGTCAGAGATGTGTATTCCATTGTCATTCATATATTATAGGTGCGTGAATTCAGCAAAGTAATCCAATATAGTCCAGTAGTCTATAATAGTAGTGGGTTATCCACATGACTGGCAATATCAGAAGTTGTTGACTTGATCCTTTTACAGCTCAGTATATTAATATGGC
>NW_004525044.1:25274-26201 GCF_000260255.1 Octodon degus
TTGTCAGATCCAAAAGTTAGCATAGATGTACAGCTACTTTCTCTTAGTTCAATGACAAGAAAGTTTTGAACTTTCTTCAAAAATAGTGTTTAGACAAGATATCATGTGTGCATCTTGTACTATGAATAACTACTTCAAAGAAACAATATCCAATATATTAATTATTTTAACTGTCCTATATCCTCTTTGCTACTTCTTTCTCAATAGAATTAGTAAATAAAATAAAATAAAATGGCTCAGCCATGCACTCTAGAAGATTCTACCAAAATTTCATAAAATTAAAAAAAAACTATATATCAACAATGTGGTAAAGCTGTCATTCACTTTAGTTCCTTTCAATGCCTTTGAAAAATTCACACTTGACACAAAGCCTGTAAATATAAGCAACATGGGAAAACCTTAATTCATTACATTTTTATTCATAGATATAAAAGAGGTTATCCTGGAGCAAAACCCTGTGAATATGAACCTTGTGAGAAAAATATTCTATGATAGTATTCCCTTTAACACCACTAAAAGAGGAAACGAGAGTGGGTAGAAACCTCATGTATATGAGTGTTGTGGGAAAGCCTTCACTTGTTTTCATTCTATTTTAATACATGATTATACCCAATCTGGACAGAAACTACCTGTACAGGCAATATGAAAATTTTTCATTTATTCCAGCTTCTTTTGAACACTTCAATGTACTTAACTTGGGGAAAATACCTCAAAATATAAGCAATGGGGAGCAGACTTTATCTTTAGTTCCCTTGAAAAATATGGAAGGACTCACACAGGAGACAATGTAAACAATAGAACATGAGAAGGCCTCATGATCACCCAGTCTTCCTTCTTTTTATTTATTTTTCACCATAATTTTATTGAGAAACAAATAGCAATGACACAGTTTCAAACCAAATTTCTAACACACGTGAAAATGCATAG
>NW_004525044.1:26301-30787 GCF_000260255.1 Octodon degus
ACTGGCATCAAAATAGACCTGAGGATCAATGGAATAGATTAGAAGATGCTGAAGTCCCTATGAACACACTAAGCCACCTTATCTTTGACAAAGGGGCCAAACATAGTAATTGGAAGAAAGAAAGCCTGTTTAACAAATGATGCTGGAAAAACTGGCTGTCTACATGTTGAAAACTAAACTTGACCAGGGTCTATCACCATGCACTAAACTAAAGTCAAAATGGATTAAAGATCTAAACATTAAAGCAGAGACACTAAATCTGCTGGAAGGGAAAGTAGGTGGAACTCTTGAAGACATAGGGGTAGGCTAAGAGTTCATCAACAGAAATCAAATCGCACGGGAAACAACTGAAAGAATTAACAACTGGGACATGCTCTTACTGAGAAGTTTCTTCACATCAAAAGAAATTACGACAAAGTGAAGAGGTAACCCACAAATTTGGAAAAAATCATGACAAATAAGTACTCAGACAAAGGTCTGCTCTCTAGAATTTATAAAGAACTAAAAAACACTAGGCCCCAAAACTTAATGAACCAATCCATAAATGGGCAACAGAGATGAACACACACTTCTCAGAGGATGAAATTAAAGAATCGAATAAATATATGAAAAAATGCTCCACATCACTAGCCATCCGCGAAATGCAAATTAAAAAACATTGAGATATCATCTCACCCCAGAAAGAATGGCTATCATAAAGAAATCACCCAACAAGAAATGTTGGAGAGGCTGTGGGGAAAGCTATGACTGGAGGTCCCATTCAAGCCAGCTATTATCCTCCTTGCATTGTTCAAAAGAGCTGAAAACATCAGATCACAGCGACATATGTGCACCCATATTTATTGCAGCACAATTTGTCATGACTAAAAAAATCTTAGATGTAACCCAAACGCTTATCAACTGAGAAATAGATTTTAAAAAAGATGTCATATATTTACATGATAGAGCATTACTAAGGTATGATAACTGTGAATTCATGGTTTTTATAGGTAAGTGGATGTAACTGGAGATCATACTTGTAAGTTAAATAAACCAGAAGTTCATGTGCAAACATAGTATTGACTTCCTAGTGTGAGAACCGTAAAGAGTAAATAAAATCTGAAAGGTACAATAGAGACTGTGAAAGGGAAAGAATCTGTTCAATGGGAATAATTAACTGGTATGAGGAAAAGGACAAAAGAAAGAAGGGGAAAATATATTTATGTATATATGCAGGATAGCTTGTATAATCGTACTGCTGATTTCTGCCAGTCTTTTGAAAGAAGTCTATGCTTAAATTTATTTTTTGATTGTGTTTTCTTTTTAATCTCTTATAAGTTTGGTTTTTTTTTTTTTTTTTTTTTTTTTTTTTGGTATTTTAGGGAAGTTCTACAGGGTGTACAGGGTCTCACTCCTAGATTGGACTTGTGGTGATCTGCCTGTTTACAGCCTCTGAAGAGCTGGGTTTACAGGCATGCAACACCACGCCCAGTCTCAATTGCCATCTCAGCGCACCCCGGGATCGGGGCCAACATGGCAGGCCTGGGAACTGAACCCCTGGGCCCTGAATCTGCTTGCAGGTACTTTATTCCACTGAGCTATTTGGTTGGTCTTCTTACAAGTGATTTGAAACCAATTTTTCATGCTTATATCTGGTAATGCAAACAATTAATTTGAAGATGAAATTATGCAATACAGCAAGCACTATTACTTTGTTTAATGAAATTTTGTATCATTTCTAAAGCTTTTTTTTAAACCTTTTTTGGGGAGGGCCCTGGGGATTGAACTTGGGACCTTGTACATGCCAGGCAGATGATTATTCCTCTGAACTATCTTCTCAGCCTAACCATATCGTGTTCTTTTTTTTTTTAAAAAAAGAAAAATATAATTTTTGAAGAATGTCACAAATATTGTAAGACCTAAAGGAAATATTTCAATAGGTATAAATTTATTGTGTTTATGAGTGTCTCATTTATGATGTAGCTCTCTGGAGTATTTCTAATTTTTATTCTTAAATGCCTTTAAATGACAGTTTTTTAACTTTTGTTTAAATGATACTGCATGATTTTAAATCTGTGTTGTTGTAGTTTTTGCTTTTAGACTGGGGCCTTTTCTCTGAAATAAAGTTTTTATTTCTCATATCTATATTTTTATTAAAATATATTTATACAGATTAATATGTTGCATTGTGGCAACTTTATACATAAACATAATATAGTTTAATCCTTTTCACTAATTCTTCACCTCTCTAGCCCTTTCCTTCCCATTAGTTTTACTTTTTTATTTCAATAGATTTTGGACATATCCACTCTCATTAGCTTCCTTCAGGTATCCTTTCCTTGCTCTATTATGTTTTGATGTTTTTAGGGCAGGGATGGAGGACGGGGATGGAGCAGGTGGACTCTTCCTGACTGCAGGGATACCTCAATGTGTTTTTCCTATTGTCCTGATTCAAAGCACTTGGTTTCTTTATTACTATTCTCTTAGCAACTATAGTTTCTATGGATCTAAATTTTGCACTTTCAAATTGTAATTCAAGCTTTCACAATTACTCACCTCTGCAATTTGCTTGTGGCTTTAAGCATAAATCTGGCTGAAAGCAGTGAGTAGTATTCATGCCGCAGCCTGAATGGTGGGCTACCTTGAGATATCTATCTTCAAGTGATTATTTAGTGTGTCATCTTTAATATGTGCTCCTCAAAATATTAGGACACACCAAAAACTTAGACAGATTTTCTACCAGATCTTAATGTACATGACCTTTAGCTCAACAGCTAATAGAGTCTTGTTTTCAAGTGAAACTTCCTGATAACATCCCTTACTGTGCACATTTCTCTCAGGTTTGTGGTCCTCTAGGTTTTGATTATGATCTCCCACTAAGCTCAGTTTACAGCTTTGGAAGATTTCCTCAGAATGCATTTCCAAGGCTTTCCAAACTTCTCACCTAAACCAGTTCCAAAGACTTCTAAACCACCTGGTCAGGTACAATACAGCAATGACACCACTTCTGGTACCAAAGTATGTCTTAGTGACTCTCCTTGTCTCAGTGACACAATGATGCTCACAAATTATGCATAGGAATTTCACAGTTTTCATTATTTCCTTGGCCCTAGGTTGAAACAGCTTGGTGGCAGAGCCTGGTGGAGGAAATCCCCTCATATTATTGTGGCCAGGAATTAGAATAAGAAGGAAAGAGACAGGGAGGAAGACATGTTCTTCCTAGTCATACCATTGTGATACACTTCTCACCATACCCCACCTTCTAACAGTAGTCAAGTGTGATACCCTATATTTAAACACTTTCTAAAAGTGTAGACAATAGACACATAGGCCTTGGGGTCATTAGAGATTTAAACCATAACAGAACCCTTTTATATTGTTCGTGAGAGTGTAAACTAGTATTATTATAGAAATTAGTATTGAGATGCCTCAAGAATTAAAAAATAGAAAATCCATGAACTCCAGACATTTCTTTAGGGTCTTCCTGAAAATGTCAAAATCATCCTCGTATCAAAGCAATGCATACATATCCAAGATTAGAGAAGCATAACTCACAATGGATAAATTATGCAAGTGTTCTATGTGTGCATCAATGAATGAATGGATAGACTTGTCATAGCAAAGGAAAAACTTAGCTCATTTGTAGAAAAACAGGAATTTTTGAGCATAATGTCAAGTGAAGAATATTAGAGTGTGTTAAATATTACATGGTTTCTCTACTATGAGAAACGCAAAATATAAATAATTCAAAAAACAAAATAGGAGCCACGGAAGTAGATTTGTGAAGTTGGGAAGGGCAGCTGAGGAAATGAACAAAGAAGGATTGGTAGGAGCTGCGGGAGGGTGAATTGACATACTGACAGGAGGGACTGGAGGCAACAAGATGGCACAGACTCAGGGCACCTGGAGGAAAGTCTGTTACTACTTAGGATGGGGATGTTGGGAAATACTGTTATAGACAAGACCATCCAATGAAGCCTCAACGAATCCGCATGACTCACAGTCTGCTGCTCAATTGTGGCCTCTACTGAAAGATGAAAATCTATCGCCCTCACAAGGCCAATGCTGAGGTGATGACCAAGTACCACAGCCATGACTACATACATTCTTGTGCTCTATCCATCCATCCATCTCTCCACCCCCATAATGTGTGTGAGTACAGCAAGCAGTTGCAGAGATTCAATGTTGGTGAGGACTATCCAGTATTTGCTGGCCTGTTTGAATTCTGTCAGTTGTCCACTGGTGGCTCTGTAGCAAGTGCTTTGAAATTTAATAAGCAGCAGAAGGGCATCATTGTGAATTGGGCTTGGGGCATGCACCATGCAAAGAGGTCCAAGGCATCTGGCTTCTGTTATGTCAATGATATTGTCTTGGCCATCCTGGAACTACTAAAATATCACCAGAGAGTGCTGTTTATATTTTTAAAATTTTTTTCTGTCCTGCAGGTGGTGGTCAGTAGTCTAGCTTCCTTTTTTCGAGATACTTTCATCTTTTGTGAAACTCTTTG
>NW_004525044.1:30887-43014 GCF_000260255.1 Octodon degus
TTTATCTATGTATCTCATTTCCCCAAGATAAATAAAGTTATTATGTACCAGAAATATATACTAAATTTAAAAAAGCTTCACAATGAAAAGGGAGTGGAATGTACTAATTCTATCATTACTATTGTTTTGTTATGTGTGTGTGTGTTTGTTTATTTCCTAATTTTGAATGGCTTACCTATTTTTTGTGTAGATACTTTAAGTATCTTTTGCAATTCTGGCTTAGTAGTCATGTATTTCTTAATTTATATTTATCTTGGAAAGTCTCTAATTCAGCTATATTGAATCTGCACTCAGGGGCAAATTACAAACAATTGGATATATCGTGCTATCTTGCTTTTTCATGTTTCTTGTGTCTTATAATGAGATTTGAGCATGTTGAGGTATGTTGGTTTCTCACATTTACCTGACAATCCTGTTAGTGTCCAGCTTTATTTTGAATGTTTGATCCTCAAAACTGCTCAGAAAAAGAACAAACTTTAAGGAAGCTGATATCACAAAGTAAAACCACTATCAATTAAAGCAATAATACCATCATTAACAATACAAATTAGCAAGAGAAACATACAGTAGCCTGAAGGCTTATGTTTACAAATTCAGCTTCCTCTCCTTAGCCTGAGAGCTGGGACCATTAATACAGACCTCTTTATTCTTTTCTCTACATTTTCTTCATTATTTTTTCCTCTAACTTGTGCTATGTTTTGATTCCCAGAGCTGTTGTCTTTCTCTTAAGTAGTTGTTTACTAAGTGTCTCAGTTCTGGATTCTGGAGAGGAAGTGATTTGCTAGTACCTTTTACTTTGCCGTCTTGAAAACTTTTTTTTCACTCAAAAACATGTTTTCTATCTCTCTCTGAGTATGAGTGCATATTACTTTAAGTAGGTTTTGTGTTTCATTGTAGCTTTTATAAATGCATGTGACATTTTGATTGTATCCATCTCCCTTTTATCCTCATCACATACTTTCCATCTTATTTTCCCTTGTCAAATAACAGGCCATCTTTTACTTTAAAAAAGTATTTGCTTGTCTTCATCATTTTCCTAATTGATAGGGAAAATATGTGATGCCCACAATTTAGAGGAAAGGTTGACCTCAAAGTGTGGTTGTTCTGTGAAGTCTCATCCCAGAGTAGCTCAGGACATCTTGCGATTATGTCATGCTGAGACATTTTAAATAGTCCAGTGGGCTTTTTCTCCAAAGCTAACCTGCAATGCAAAACAACCTTCAGACAAAATCCCCACATTGCATTCACAGGTTGAATACTTGGCTTCAGTGATAGGTACAGGTCCACTCTATCACTGAGCTGTCAGGTCCTCTGCAGGGTTGCTCTGTGTTCACAGAGCTGGGACTCTGCAGCGTGCCATGAGCATGGGTTAGAGTTGCTGCCTGTTGCCTACTTTTCTCTGTGTTGCCTTTCGGTTTCTTCATGCACTCTGGAATTCTTATTAACTCCTTATTCCTAGAGCTCTCTTACTCTTTCTCTACTTGGAATATGATTTTCTTTTTCTAACACGTAACTGACTCCCAGTGTCACACAAAGGATACCTTTTCTTGGTAGTGCCGGCAACTGAATCTAGGGCCTTTCTCCTGAGCCACACTCATGACCCTTTTTAAAATTTTATTTTGAGACATGGCATTGCTAACTCACTAAGTTGTCCTGGTCTGGATCAAAATTTAAATATTCCTGCCTCAGTCTTTAGGAGTTCTGGGATTACAGACATGTGCCACAGTATCCAGAAGTCGAATAATGCCAGTTAACATCAAATGAGATAACAAGTTTTTGATTCTTTTACTTTGGACTATATTAAATCAATGAGTGAATTGAAATGTATTTATAGAACCTTCAGGAAGATGGCCAGAGTTCATTGCCTTTATTCCCTGCTACCAAGACTCTGGTTGTTATGGTTTGTGTGTCTTTGTCCCCCCAAAGCCTCATGCAGTCATTGAGGCACAGTTATACAGTTTGTGCTTAATTCATGATCCAAAGCTGGGATTATGGGTCTGAGTGCTGCTGGGATTATGGGTGTGAGTGCTACTGGGATTATGGGTGTGAGTGCTATGCCCAGTATGGGGTGGACAGCTTGAATGTAACTAAGAGAGACAGAGAGACAGACTTGCTCTTTGTTATTGTTGCCGTTACTCCTCCCTTTTTGCTCTTGCTGCTTTGCTGCTTTCTGCCACCATTAACTGTTGCCCTCTACCATGTGCTAGTCTTTCTTGGAGCCACTGAGTGTAGACTGAAACCTCCAATAAATATGAGCTATAAACCTTGCCTTTCTTCATTTTGCTTATCAGGTATTTGTCCCAGCAGCAAGAGAAGAGTAACTGAGACACTGGTGGGGTGTGGGAGGATGCTCAACATAAGTTCCTCCTTTCCTCCACTTTCAGCACCCAGATTAAACACAAGAAGAGTTTAAGAGTTTGTCTTCTCCCTCCCTACATCAGGAAGGACCCTGAAGAGACCTGCAGGAATGTCAGTGACACAGTGGGGCCAACACCTAGGACACACATGATGGTCAGGTGGCACTAGAGGTGTGGAATGGTCTGCAGCAATAGTACCAATATGAGCCAGCAGGTGAATTGGGACTGAGCAGCTATGCATGGCAATAGCAATAGCAGAGAACCAGACCATATCAAAGCATTCCATCCTACCCTGGGACAAATGACCTGAGGACAGGGACTTGCCGGTGGAAGAACAACACAGAAGGCTGGACAAGGGCCAGGAGCCAGTGGCACATGGGACTGGGAATCGTCCCCATCTCTGTCTGAAAGTAGCCCAACTGTGGGAAAGAAACAGGATAAGGAGTGGGATGCCACTAAAGGACATATAAAATGTACTGGCTGAAGACTCTGGTCCCCGCGTCCCCCCACATGCAGGCCAAGAGGGGCCTCAAGTCTTGCCTAAACTCTCTGAAAATTGGCAATGTGATCCAGTAGTTTGGGGCTCATGGTGGACACCAAATGAATTTTCTTTTTCTTTTTCTTCTTCTTTTACTGGTATGTTTGCTTTTCCTTTTTATTGTTATTTTACTTATATTGTTGTTCTAATCTATTCATGTTCTTTCCACCTTTCCTCAAGTTAGCTCTTTAGACTTCATCATATTTTCGTGAGTGAATACTCTCTCTAACTTTTCTGATCAATTATGGTAACCACTTTCTTTGCTCCTCCTTTACTTTTTTCTGCCCTCTTTGCTAGTCTCCTAAAGATTACATAATTACCCTTTGTCCTCCAGCCTTACTTCCACTTCATTTCTTTTTTGCTATATCTATTTTATTTGTTGTTCTTAAATTTCCCCACCACAGGGTAAAACACTCTGCTGAGGGGAAATGTTTTGCATACTAGCTCCCAATTTATGAACAGTTCTGCTATATAATTGCAGATTTTGTTCCGATGATTTAAGATATGAAATTAGTAGTTACAAGTTTGTGAGCTTCTAAACTGTACTTGAGGCAATTGTTACTGCCAATTATTCTACTGTAGCTAGGTTGTCACAACTGTTGCAATCAGTTGTTCACACTTGTGCAACAATACTGGGAAGCTCTGGGATGCTAACACCACCACACCACAACACTAAAGCACTGGAGACTGAGCCAAACAGATACTAACCTCTCAATCTCAATTCATTAGAAGGATAGGATCTTGGGACAGAAGAAAACAGAGAACCTCCTACACACAGAAGACGTCAAAATTTTCTTAGAGTGGCCTTGAAACTTGTGGTACATCTACCTACTACAAAAGCTTTCAAAGTTCAAACTTCCACAAAATACAAAATAAAAATTTTTTGAAAGAGAAAGTGACAAGTCACAAAATCAGAATACAACTTCAGACCTTCAGCCAACTTAGCACAAGTCAAGGATACAATGAGATAAAAGAAAGTAGAAGACACACACGTGAACTAGAAAGTGAATTAAAAATAAAACCAAGTATAAAATAAAAATAATAAAGCTAATTTAAAAATCTTTAAAAAAGAAAGTGAATTAAATAAATGAATCATTGAGGGTATAGAGGAAGTCAGATCAGAAATAATCTGTCAGGTAAAAAATGAGAAATTAGAACAATAACAAAGGAATTTCTCAACAAATTGAGATTTGATACAGATAAAAAATAAAGAACCATAGAAAATGATGGAAACCATAAATAATCAATATAATAAAGAAATAGAATGAAATAAAAAATTCAAACAGATATCCAGGAAAGTAAAACATTCCATTGAAATCTGGAAAAAACAGTTGAATGAAACAGAAGGTAGACTTTCAGAGCTTGAAGACAATATCATAGCTAGCAATCATGAAAGGATAGGTTTCTTAAAATAACAAGGGATCATCAAATAGCAATTCAACAAATGCAAAATGTTGCAAAGAAAAATTAAACATTGTGTCAATGAAAACTCAGAAGTCCACACAAACGACATTAAAAATACTTTAGAGATCATATAATGCCAATGCTCCTTTGAATAAAATTGAAAGGTAAACAATATTTCCCAACTCATTTCTAGAGGCAAATATTACCCTGAAATCAGAACTGAAAAGAGATACAACCACAAAAGAGAACTACAGGCCAATCTCCCTAACAAATGTAGATGAAAAAAATCTTTAATAAGATACTAGGAAACAATTCAGCAAATCATCAAGCTTATTCACCATAACTAAGGGAAACATCCCAGGAATGCATGGATAGCTCAACATACACAAATGTCATTTTTGTCTCTGTCTCTATTGACGTGATGACATGATCAACTGAAGGAGGCTTGCTGAGCCACAACGTCCCCTCCCCCCAACAAATGTGGAGTGTGTTAGTTGATACACTGTCAATTTGGCTGAATCAGCTCCGGCAGATCTCAGCATGGGGGGCTAGCCCTGCAGGTGGGCAGGGCCCAGGAATTGAGAAAGGCAGGAAGCCAAGCTTCCTGGTTTCCTGCTGTCAGCCCCCCTTCCATGGAGAAGTCTCAGTCTTTGGAGGAGCTTGATCTTGGCAGCCGCACCACTTTTGAGGGGCTCTGATCTTCACTGTGGAGCGCTGGTCTTTGCAGTCAGCGCAGAAGGAAGAGAGAGGCTTGATGGATGCTGCTGCAGCTGCTGCTCCTCCTCTGCTCTTCATTGTTTCCTGTCGCATGAACTGCTGTTGTTTGCCTTGGAGCCAGTGGAATATGGACTGAACCTTCTGGTAACTGTGAGCTAAATAAATCTTTCCTTCTTTCATTTTGAGTGTCGGGTAATTGCCCCAGCAGTGAGTAAAAAGTAACCAAGACATGGAGCTTCACTAAACTGTGGCCTGCCCCAACACCATGAGGGAGGTTTGCTGACCAGTGGCATGCACTGCATGTCACAGAAGCCTCACTGAGGTGTGATCTGTGCCCACATTGTCACAGGATGCTTGGTGAGCTGTGCCTACCCCCTCCCCATTATTGCAGAGGCCTTGTGAAGACTCATGCCTCCACCCCACCATCACAAGGAACTTGTTGAGAAGAGGATTAGCACCCCTCCATTGTTACAGAAACCATGCTGAACTCTGGACAACAAGAGCTTTGGTGAACATACACACCCACTTTATTATGCCTGCTGAGCCTGGGTGAACAATGGGGGGATCAAAATGCCAAAAAGAATTAGCAAAATGTAATCTCAGATCTTTAGCACCCAGAAGAAGTTCAACAGAAAAGGACATAGAAGAACCTTGAAGTCACACACCTGAAAGTTCTAAAATGATAGCAGATGAAACAAACAAACAAATCCAACAGGCAATAGAGGAAATCAGGTCACAATAACTTCTCAGGTTGAAAAAAAACAAATAGCAACAATTATGAAAGAATTGCTCAGTGAATTAAAAGAATACATACATAAAAAAAGACAGGAGCATAGAAAGCTGTTGGAAAACTTTAATGAGCAATATAGGAAAGAATTAGAATGCATGAGACTAAAAGGATATCTGGGAAATTAAAAATTCCACTTAAAACTACCAAAATAAAACTAAACATAGACATTCAGATCTTGAAGACATAATTGCATCTAGCACCATGAAAGAAAAGATCTAAAAATAAAAAGGAATCAGAACATAATATTCAATAGCTGCTAGATAACACAGAGAAGAACAACAGAAGATTAATATGTGTCAATGTAAAAGGAGTCAATACAAATGATATAAAAAGAATATTTTCAGAGGTAATAGCAGAAAACTTCCTAGGCACATGAAAAAGTATGCCATAGAGTAAGTGAGGCACATAGAACTCCAATTAGCATCAACCAAAGTAAATCTACACATAGATATATAATAATCAAGATCCTAGAAATCAACACAAGAAGAGCATTTTAAAGGCTATTAGAGCACTCCTACTCCCACCCAGTGAGTGAGAACGTGCAGCATTCTCAGGACTCCCAGATCCAGCCCTAGCCCAGGCTCGGTGAGTGTATGGGAGAGCTTCCCACTACCCCGTGCTGGCAAGACCTATTCGGTTCAGCCCAGGCGCAGCATGAGTGAGACCCTCTCCCGTTCCCTTGGGATGCCCCCACCACCACTCCGCAGACAACCCCCCCCCCATACCCACCAAATGAGAACCTTGGCCGTGTTCTTGGATCCCCAAATCCAGCCCTAGCCCAGGCCCGGTGAGTATGTGGGAGCGCTTCCAGGTACCTTGCTCCAGTGAAAGCTGTCTGCTCCAAGCAAAGGCACAACGTGGGAGAGAACCTCTTCCATCTCCTTGGGACCACACCACCACACCACAGTCTCCCCCCCCCCACTACCGCCAAGTAAATGAGAACTTATGCCGTATTCTCGCGACCCCAGATCCAGGCCTAGCCCAGGCCAACTGACTGTTGGAGGAGATTCCTCTCCTCCTATTCCACCTTGTCCCCTTCTGACTCAGCTTAGGCCTGGCATACAGGCCTGGGGTGAAAATCTGCAGCTGTAGTCCCTGCAGATAAAATAGGGGACAGAACCACCCAGCTAGTCCAGGAGCAGAGTATCTTGCCAGAGGGGCACAACAGATTCATTCCCAAGGGCAGCAGCAAGAAAGGATCTGAGCACACCAGTTAGATCCAGCTAGGCACAGCTGGATAAACTCCAACTTTGCAGATCTGCACCAGAATTTCAGTAGGTACTAAGGTTATAAGTGCACCAAAGCACTATAACAAAGGTCAGAAGACAGTGCTATACAAAATGACAATGAGAAGGAGCAAAATGCAGTCTCAGACACCAAGCCCACATGTAACAAGTGCAGAGGAAAAAAAAAGTGCAGAGGACACCAACACAGCACAAATTGGGAATCACACAGCTGAAATCAAAGAATCAACAGCTTCTGGAATAAAGAAACAACTGCAGAATGATATAAAGGAATTCATATTAGAAATGAAAAAAGAAATCCCTGAACTAATGGCATATGCAATAAAGACTCAAATGCAGAAACATATAAAGGAAACACAATGCCCATCCAGAAGAAGTGTAGAGGACAGTAGTTTAGTTGAAAAGTATGAATTAATAGCATTGAAGGTAAATAAGGAACAGCAGAAAGTTATAGAGGAACTCAGAGCAGAATCAATTTCTGAAATAAAAAAGAAATCTCTGAACTCATAGCATCTGAAGAAAAAAAAAATCAAATACAGAAACGTAGGGAGAAAACCCAATCTGAAAAAAGAATTACAGTAAAAGAATTAATAACTATTCTAAAGAAGACATTGATAAAAAATAGAGAAGATTAGAAATATGATGGATTCCTTGAATGAGCAATACAGGAAAGAAATAAATTGCATGAAGCAGTGTCAAAGAGATATGGAAGAATTTAAAATCTCAATCACAAGCTTATAAAATTGTTTGAGTGAAATTAAAAACAGAGATTCAGATCTTAAAGATGAGGTTGCAGCCAGTGAAATGGTAAGAAAAGATCTCTTAAAAACAACTAAGATGCAGGCAAAAAATAATTCATCATTTGCAAGATGATGCAAAGATGAACAATATGAGACTAATAGGTATCAATGAGAAAGAAGGAGTCAATACAAATGACATAAAAAACGATGGGCAGAAGTAATAGCAGAAAACTTCCCAAATATGAGGAAACAATCTGACATTCAGGAAACTGAAGCATACAGAACGCCAAGTAACTTCAACCCAATTAAAAACACATGGAGACATATAATAGTCAAGATCCCAGAAATACAGCACAAGAATAACATCCTGAAAGCCACTAAAGAAAAGAAGCAGATACTATCCAAAGGAAAAACCATCAGAATTATGGCCAACTTCTCGTCACAAACCATCAAGGCAGGAAGAGCGTGAAGCAGAGTACTTCAAATCCTTTATGAAAACAAATTCTAGCCCAGACTACTATACCCTGCCAGACTCTCTTTTATGTTGGATAGAGAAGTGAAATATTTCCATGACAAAGAATAACTAAGGTTTTCAAGATGAAAAAGCCAACCCCACACAGGCTGATGAAAGATGTTCTAGAGAGGGACCAAAATGATCAGAACTCCACGAATGAGATTAGAAGCAACCAACTAAATAGGGCAAGCAATGAAACACAGGAGAAAAAGGAGTAAATGACAACAGGTAAATAACATGTCAATTGTAAGTCTATACATCTCAATTCTAACCATTAATGTAAATGGACTTAATTCACCAATTAAGAGAAATAGACTGGCACAGTGGATGAGGAAACAAAATCCAACAATATGATGTATACAAGAAATACATTTAGCTCATAAAGACATTCATAGGCTGAAAGTCAAAGGATGGAAAACAATACTTCACATACAAGAGGAAGAGGTAACAATCATAAATATATGTGCACCAAACAAGGGAGCACCCAACTATATAAAGCAAATCTTAATGGACATGAAAAACCTAATATCCAATAGCAGAATTTTAACAGGAGAACTTAACACCACCTTGTCCCCAAAAGATAGGTCAATCAGACAAAAAATTAGCAAAGAAATAACAGAACTGAACCAGAGTTTAAAACAAATGCACTTGGTGTGCATATACAGAGTGTTCTACCGAAACACATCTGAATACACATTTTTCTTAGCTACACATGGGTCATTTTCTAAAATAGACCACCTACTGGTCCATAGGTCATGCTTAAGTATATGAAAGAAAACAGAAATTATCCCATACATATTATATAACCACAGTGAAATGAATCTGGAAATAAATGACAAAAGAAACCAGGAAAAAACCCTTAACTACGGAAAGTAAACAACACCCTACTCAGCAACCAATGGGTCACAGATGAAATTAAACAAGAAATTCAACAATATCTACAATTCAATGAAAATTCAAGCACCAATATTTGGAGTTTATGGGATACGAAGAAAGCAGTTCTCAGAGGGAAATTCATAGCTTTGAACTCATATGTAAGGAATACAGAACAGAAACCAATAAACACCTTAATGCTGCACCTCCAAAAACTAGAAAAGGAAGAGAAAACCAAACTCAGAGCCCAAAGACGGGAAGAAATCATAAAGAATAGAGCAGAAATTAATTCAATTCAGACGAAGAATACAGTTCAAAGAATTAAAAGAGCAAAAAACTGGTTCTTTGAAAGATTAAACAAAATCGATAAGCCCCTAGCTAACTTATCAAAAAGAGGAAAGAAAACATTCAAATACAAGCCATAAGAAATGAAAAGGGTGTAATCACCACAGAACCAGTGGAAATTCAGAAGATTATCAATAGCTACTTTGAGAATCTTTACTCTCACAGAATAGAAGGCACAGACAAAATGGACAGATTACTAGAAAGGTGCAAATTACCAAAACTGAACTGACAAGATATATCCACTCTCAATAGCTCAATAACAGCCAATGAAATGCTGGATGTAAAAAAAAAATCTACTGACAAAGAAAATTCCAGTTCCGCATGGATTCACAGCTGAATTATACAAGAAATTTACAGAAGATGTAGTCCCTATACTTATCAAACTCTTCAAAGAAATTCAAAAGTAAGTAATCCTCCCAAAATTATTCCCAGAGGCAAGTATTATACTGATACTAAAACCAGGGAAAGATGCAACTAAAAAAGAGAAATATGGGCTAATCTCCCTCATGAATGTAGATGCAAAATTTTGAATAAAATCCTAGCAAATAGAATACAGCAAATCGTCAAGAAGATCATACACTATGACCAGGTAGGATTCATCCCAGGGATGCAAGGATGATTCAATATTCGAAAAACTATAAATATAATTCACTATATCAATAGAGCGAAAACTAAAAACCACATGATCATCTCCATTGATGCAGAAAAGGCTTTTGACAAAGTCCCACACTCATTCATGTTCAAAGTCCTACAGAAAATTGAAATAGATGGCCTCAACTTCAATCTGTTAAAAGCCATTTTTGAATCCTAATGGCTAACATAATCCTAAATGGGGAAAAACTGAAATATTTTACTCGTCGATCTAGTACAAGACAAGGATGTCCTCTATCACCACTCCTATCCAATATAGTTCTGGAATCATTAGCTACAGCCATTAGACGAGAGAAAGAAATAAAAGTAATAAGAATAGGTAAAGAAGAAGATAAATTATCATTATTTGCAGATGACATGGTACTTTACTTGGAAGACCCAAAAAACTACACCAAGAAGCTACTAGAATTAATACAGAAATTCAGTAGCATAGCAGGATACAAAGTCAATTCCCAAAAGTCAATAGCATTCCTCTACACAGAAAACAAACACACTGAGAGGGAAGTTATAGAAAGAATATCTTTAACAATAGCACCACAGAAAGTGAAATACTTAGAAATTAATCTAACTAAAGAAGTCAAATATCTTTTCAATGACAATTACAGTAACCTTAAAAAAGAGATCATAGAAGATTTTTAAAAATGGAAAGATATTCCACGCTCCTGGATAGGAAATGACCATACTCCCAAAATTGCTGTACAGAGGGCGGTGAGATGGCTCAGTGGTCTAAAGCACCTACTTAGAACAAGCTTAGCAAAGCCCAGGGACTGTGGTTCAATCCCCCAGCACCACATGCCAGCCAGCCCCGCCCCCTGGTGGGCTGAGCTGGCTACACACACACACACACACACACACACACAAATAAATAAATAAAAAATTTAAAAAAAATTGCTGTACAGATATAATGCAATCCCTACGAAACTACTACCAACATACCTCACAGACCTAGATAAATTGTTCCAAACATTTACTTGGAAGCAGGAAAAGCCTAGAATAGCAAAGGCAATCCTGGGAAACAAAGACATGGCAGGAGGCATTAAAATTTCTGACTTGAAATTATACTACAAGGCTACTGTGATAAAATGAGCATGGTACTGGCAACAAAATAGAACTGAGGATCAATGGAATAGATTAGATGATGCTGAAGCCTCTACAATCACACTCAGCTACTTTATCTTTGACAAAGGGGCCAAACATACTCACTGGAAGAAAGGTAGTCTCTGTAACAAATGGTGCTGGAAAAACTAGCTCTCTACATTCCAAAAACTAAAATTTGACCCAGGTCTATCACCATGCACTAAACTAAAGTCAAAATGCATTAAAGATCTAAACATTAAAGCAGAGGCACTAAATCTCCTTTAAGAGATAGTAAGAGGAACTCTTGAAGACATAGGGGTAGTCAAAGACTTCATGAACAGAAATCAAATCGCACAGGAAACAGTTTAAAGAATTAACAACTGGGACCTTCTCTTACTGAGAAGATTTCACGTCAAAAGAAATTACCAACAAAGTGAAAAGGCACCCCACAAATTTGGAAAAAATCATGACAAATAATTACTCAGACAAAGCTCTGCTCTCTAGAATTTATAAAGAACTAGGAAACACTAGGCTCCCAAAATTTAAAGACCGAATCCAGAAATAGGCATCCCAGATGAACACACACTTCTCAGAGGATGAAATTAAAGAAGCGAATACATATATAAAAAAATGCTCCACATCACTATCCATCTGGGAAATACAAATTAAAACAACATTGAGATATCATCTCACCCTAGAAAGAATGGCTATCATAAAGAAATCATTCAACCACAAATGTTGGAGAGGCTGTGGGGAAAATGTAATCCTTCTCCACTGCTGCTGGGAATGTAGACTGGTGCAACCATTATGGAAATCACTGTGGAGACTCCTTAGAAAAGTTGGACTGGAAATTCCATTTAAACCAGCTATTCCTCTA
>NW_004525044.1:51349-51803 GCF_000260255.1 Octodon degus
GCAACTAAGAAAGAGAACTACAGGCTGATCTCCCTCATGAACATAAATTCCAAAATCCTCTATAAAATCCCAGCAAATACAATACAGCAAATCATCAAGAAGATCATACACCATGACTAGGTAGGATTCATCCCAGCGATGCAAGGATGGTTCAATATTGGAAAATCTATTAATGTAATACACTATATCAATAGAGTGAAAACAAAAACCACATGATCATCTCCATTGATGCATAAAAGGATTTTGACAAAGTCCAACACTCAATTATGTTCAAAATCCTACAGAAAATTGGAATAGGTAGCCTTTATTTCAATCTGGTAAAAGCCATTTATGAAAAGCCAATGGCTAACATAATCCTAAAAGGGGAAAAACTGAAAAATTTTACTCTTAGATCTGGTACACGACAAGGATAACCTCTATCACCCCTCCTATTCAATATAGTTCTGGAATCATT
>NW_004525044.1:52309-55603 GCF_000260255.1 Octodon degus
CTCACAAACATAGAAAAGTCATTCCTAAAATTTATCTGGAACCGGAAAAGACCTAGAATATCAAAGGCAATTCTGGGCAATAAAGACAAGGCAGGAGGCATTACAATTCCTGACTTGAAATTACTTTTACAAGGCTACTGTGAGAAAAACAGCATTGTACTGGCAACAAAATAGACCGGAGGATCAATGGAATAGATTAGAAGACACTGAAGCCCTTACGAACTCACTCAGCCACCTTATCTTTGACAAAGGGGCCAAAGATACTCTGAAAGAAAGATAGCATCTTTAACAAATGGTCCTGGAAAAATTCGCTCTCTACATGCCGAAAAGTCCAACTTGACCCAGGTCTATCACCATGCGCTAAACTAAAGTCAAAATGGATTAAAGATCTAAACATTAAAGCAGACACAATAATCTCCTGGAAGAGAAAGTGGGAGGAAATGTTGAAGACATAGGGTTAGGCAAAGAGTTCATGAATAGAAATCAAATCGCACGGGAAACAGCTGAAAGAATTAACAACTGGGATATGCTCTTACTGAGAAGTTTTTTCATGTCAAAAGAAATTACCAACAAAGTGAAAAGGCATCCCACAAATTTGGAAAATATCATGACAAATAAGTACTCAGACAATGGTCTGCTCTCTAAAATTTATAAAGAACTAAAAAACACTAGTGCTCCAAAATTTAAAGACCCAATCCAGAAATGGGCATCCGAGATGAACACATGCTTCTCAGAGGAAGAAATTAAAGAAGCCAATAAATACATGAAAAAATTCTCCACATCACTGGCCATCCGCGAAATGCAATTTAAAACAACATTGAGGTATCATCTCAAACCAGAATGAATGGCTATCATAACGAAATCACCCAGCAACAAATGTTTGAGAGGCTGTGGTAAAAAAGGAACCCTTCTTCACTGCTGGTGGGAATGTAGACTGGTGCAATCGTTATGGAAATAAGTGTGGAACTCCTTAGAAAATTTGGTCTGGAAATCCCATGTAAACCAGCTATTCCTCTACTTGGAATTTTCCCAGATGACTTGAAGGCAGCATATCATAGTGTTATATGTGTGCCTGTGTTTATATCAGCACAATTTGTGATAGCCAAATCTTGGAAACAACCAAGATGCCCATCACCTGAGGAATGGTTGAAAAAGGTGTGATATTTTTACACAATGGAGTATTATTCAGTTATTAAGAATGATAAACTCAAAGCTTTTATATTGAAGTGGATGGCACTTGAACATATACTCATAAGTGAAATAAACCAGGCACACATGTGTAAATATCTTATCGTTTCCCTAGTATAATAACTCAAAAAAAGAAATACAAATAGAAAGGTATAATACAAGTAAAAAGGAAAGCAGCATCTCAAGGACTAACTAAGCAAGAGAGGGAAAGGAGAAGAGCTAGCAAACATGAATAAGTCAAGCCATACAATTATATGTAGAAGATGGGCAAGGCAATGATCCAAGAATCCTCAGAAGATTTTTGAATCTAGCAGTTAATTGGAAAGATTCTCACCCTGACTAGTTATCTATACTGATAACTGTGAATTAAGCTACTGCACTGCAGATGGTCATTTGTAATAGTGCTTTCATGCTTGGAGTGCCTGTCATTCTGGTCTTCTGAATATGGGCTGCTTGTCATGAGATGCCCGTTACTGCTATGATGTCTCTCAGGTAGATGGTTGCTCAAAAAGTAGGGTGTGTTGAATGAATGCAAGAGACAGGAAAAGAATATTGTGGGACTGTCCTGCTTCAAGGTTGTATATGGTGAGAATTTTGGACTCATGTGTAAACATAAAAGTACATAATTCTTTATGCCAATTTTAAAAATATATTCTAATTCTTAAATGTCTTTTATCATATTCTGTAGGGACTTAAGGTTCAACATATCAATAGTTGGTGAGAAATACCTGTTCCATTTTATGCGTAAGATGTTTGAAATACAGAGAGATAGTGAGGTTAAGCTTAACAGCCTAAGTTGTATGGTAATAACAATAAGCTTGTCTTCTGGATGGTTAACAACCTAAGTTTGCAGGCCAAAATTAGAGAAAAAGGAGGGCTTCAATGAAAGCCAACATTTTGGCCCTAGCCTTGTAAGGTAAATTAAGTCTCAGTACGTATGAGAACTTGTACTGTAATGCCATGTAAGTCAGTAGTGTCCCAAATTTTTTGATCATGGAGATTATGGAGCCAAAGTGGAAAGTGATCGATGATGTAGAGTGTGCCTAAGAAGAGTCACATGGAGAGAAAACATTCTCTTAGGCTTTCACAGAGAGCACATTGGCCAAGCAATGGCCATGGCTCATCCACATGGCTGACACTGACAAATGTTCTACAATCTGAGGTACAGGATCTCGGGATAAATCCTGAGGAGATTTCACAGACCTTATCAGACCCAAAAGCTACAACTCTTGTTGCATAGGTCCTGCTTTACCTTGGTCTTAACCATCCAGTAAAAAAGTATAAAAATGAAATATGAGAAGTAAAGCCATGGTGTTGTGTTGAGCTGTCGGGCACTCAGGTCAAGAATTTCTGACATTGCCAGTGAAACGGAAGACCCAATAGAATTATGGGCTACAGGACTGTTTTAGAATATTTTTCTGAGTTTACACACCTATAATATTCAAATAATGGAACTTAACAAAAAAATGGGTATACAGATGTATGTCCATTTTGTGTCTTTGTATTCAAATTGGTTAGGATAGATATATAGTTACATTCTCTTAATAGAGTGATTTGTTCTCATGGTGTTTGTAAATAGGATATCATGTCCACATCTTTTACAGCAATTAATCAGTAGGAAGAATGTATGCAATGTGTTAATTATTGAAACTGTCCTACCAATTTGATTTGAAAAAAAAAAAAAAGAACTTCTGACACTGCCAGTCAAGCAAAAGACCCAATACTCTTATGGGCTACTGGACTGTTTTGTAATATTTTGCTGAGTTTATACAACTATAATATTCAAATAAAGGAAATTAACAGAAAAAGGGGATAGAGATGAATATCCATTTTGTATCTGTGTATTCAAAGTTGTTAGGATAGATGTATAGTTACATTCTCTTAGTTAGCAGAGTGATTTGTTCTAATGGTGTTTTTAAATACAATATCATGCCCACATATTGTACAACAATTAACCAGTAGGGTGAATGTATGCAATGCGTTAATTATTGAAACCATCCAACCAATTTGATTTGAAACTGTCTCATTTCTATTTGTTTATCAATAAAATTATGGAAAAAATTAAAGAAAAGCCCATGTCTTAATGGATTCACAGCTGAATTTTCA
>NW_004525044.1:55703-62859 GCF_000260255.1 Octodon degus
ATATCAATAGAGCGAAAACTAAAAACCACATGATCATCTCCATTGATGCAGAAAAGGCTTTTGACAAAGTCCCACACTCATTCATGTTCAAAGTCCTACAGAAAATTGAAATAGATGGCCTCAACTTCAATCTGTTAAAAGCCATTTTTGAATCCTAATGGCTAACATAATCCTAAATGGGGAAAAACTGAAATATTTTACTCGTCGATCTAGTACAAGACAAGGATGTCCTCTATCACCACTCCTATCCAATATAGTTCTGGAATCATTAGCTACAGCCATTAGACGAGAGAAAGAAATAAAAGTAATAAGAATAGGTAAAGAAGAAGATAAATTATCATTATTTGCAGATGACATGGTACTTTACTTGGAAGACCCAAAAAACTACACCAAGAAGCTACTAGAATTAATACAGAAATTCAGTAGCATAGCAGGATACAAAGTCAATTCCCAAAAGTCAATAGCATTCCTCTACACAGAAAACAAACACACTGAGAGGGAAGTTATAGAAAGAATATCTTTAACAATAGCACCACAGAAAGTGAAATACTTAGAAATTAATCTAACTAAAGAAGTCAAATATCTTTTCAATGACAATTACAGTAACCTTAAAAAAGAGATCATAGAAGATTTTTAAAAATGGAAAGATATTCCACGCTCCTGGATAGGAAATGACCATACTCCCAAAATTGCTGTACAGAGGGCGGTGAGATGGCTCAGTGGTCTAAAGCACCTACTTAGAACAAGCTTAGCAAAGCCCAGGGACTGTGGTTCAATCCCCCAGCACCACATGCCAGCCAGCCCCGCCCCCTGGTGGGCTGAGCTGGCTACACACACACACACACACACACACACACAAATAAATAAATAAAAAATTTAAAAAAAATTGCTGTACAGATATAATGCAATCCCTACGAAACTACTACCAACATACCTCACAGACCTAGATAAATTGTTCCAAACATTTACTTGGAAGCAGGAAAAGCCTAGAATAGCAAAGGCAATCCTGGGAAACAAAGACATGGCAGGAGGCATTAAAATTTCTGACTTGAAATTATACTACAAGGCTACTGTGATAAAATGAGCATGGTACTGGCAACAAAATAGAACTGAGGATCAATGGAATAGATTAGATGATGCTGAAGCCTCTACAATCACACTCAGCTACTTTATCTTTGACAAAGGGGCCAAACATACTCACTGGAAGAAAGGTAGTCTCTGTAACAAATGGTGCTGGAAAAACTAGCTCTCTACATTCCAAAAACTAAAATTTGACCCAGGTCTATCACCATGCACTAAACTAAAGTCAAAATGCATTAAAGATCTAAACATTAAAGCAGAGGCACTAAATCTCCTTTAAGAGATAGTAAGAGGAACTCTTGAAGACATAGGGGTAGTCAAAGACTTCATGAACAGAAATCAAATCGCACAGGAAACAGTTTAAAGAATTAACAACTGGGACCTTCTCTTACTGAGAAGATTTCACGTCAAAAGAAATTACCAACAAAGTGAAAAGGCACCCCACAAATTTGGAAAAAATCATGACAAATAATTACTCAGACAAAGCTCTGCTCTCTAGAATTTATAAAGAACTAGGAAACACTAGGCTCCCAAAATTTAAAGACCGAATCCAGAAATAGGCATCCCAGATGAACACACACTTCTCAGAGGATGAAATTAAAGAAGCGAATACATATATAAAAAAATGCTCCACATCACTATCCATCTGGGAAATACAAATTAAAACAACATTGAGATATCATCTCACCCTAGAAAGAATGGCTATCATAAAGAAATCATTCAACCACAAATGTTGGAGAGGCTGTGGGGAAAATGTAATCCTTCTCCACTGCTGCTGGGAATGTAGACTGGTGCAACCATTATGGAAATCACTGTGGAGACTCCTTAGAAAAGTTGGACTGGAAATTCCATTTAAACCAGCTATTCCTCTAGTGGGAATTATCCCGGAGGATCTGAAAACATCATATCATAGTGATATATGTGTGCCTATGTTTATAGCAGAACAATTTGTTATAGCCAAATCTTGGAGACAACCAAGATGCCCATCACTTGAGGAATGTTTGAAAAAGATGTGTTATTTTTACACAATGGAGTATTATTCAGCTATTAAGAATGATTATCTCGAAGCCTTTATATTGAAGTGGATGCCACTTGAAGATATACTCGTAAGTGAAATAAACCAGACACACATGTGTAAATATCATATATTTCCCCTAGTATGAGATCCCAAAGAAAAAATACAAATAGAAAGGTATAATAGAAGTAAAAAGAAAGCAGGATCTTGAGAACTAACTAATGAAGAGAGGGAAAGGAGAAAAGCTAGGAAACATGACAATGTTAAGCCATACAGTTATATGTAGAAGATGGGCAAGGCAATGTCCTGAGAATCTTCAGATTTTTGAATCTAGCAGTTAATTGGAAGGATTCTCATCCTGACTAACTGTATATCCTCAAACCTATGAATTACGCAACTGCACTGAAGATGGCAATTTGTAATAGTAGGTTCATACTTGAAGTGTCTGTCATTCTGGTCTTCTGAATACGTGCTGCTTCTCATGACATACCAGTTGCTGCCATGCTGTCTCTCAGGTTGATGATTGTTTAAAAAGAAAGGGGGTGGCGAATGAAGGCAGAAGACCCAAAAGGAGTGTTGCAGGTCTGTCCTGCAACAATGTTGTATATGGTTAGATTTCTGGCCTTGTCTGTAAACATATATAGTTCTTTTTTCTTATTTTTAAAATTTATTTTAATTTTTTGTCATATTCTGTAGTGACTTAAAATTTAACATATCAAAACTTTTTGAAAAATACCTGTTGCATGTTATGCATAAAATTTTTGATATTCAGACAGATAGTGAGGTAAAGCTCAACAGCCTAGGTTATGTGGTAATAACAGTAAGTTTCTCTTTTGGATGTTTAACAATCTAAGTTTGCAGACAAAAAAATTAGAGAAAAAGGAGGGCTGCAAGAATAGCCAACATTTTGGCCCTAGCCTTCTAAGTTCAATTAAGCCTCAGGACATATGAGAACTTATACTATAACAACATGTAACTCAGTTGTGCCCCAAATTTTTTGATCAAGGAGATTATGAGCCCAAAGAGGAAAGTGATTGATGATGTAGAATGTGCCTAAGGAGAGTCACATGGAGAGAAAACTTTCTCTCAGTCTTTCACAGAGAACAAATTGGTCAAGCAATTGCAGTGACTCATCCACATGGTTGACACTGACAAAAGATCTACGATCTGAGGTACAGGGTCTCAGGATAAGTCTTGAGGGGATTTCACTGATCTTATCAGCTCCAAAAGGTACAATTATTGTTACAAAGGTCTTGTTTTATCTTGGTCTTAACCATCCAGCAGAAAAGTATAAAAATGAAGTACAAGTAATAAAGTCATGTTGTTATGTTGAGCTCTAGAGGACTCAGGTCAACAATTTCTGATATTGCCGGTCAAGTGGAAGACCCAATAGTATTATGGACTGCTGTACTATTTTGGAATATTTGCTGAGTTTGTACACCTATAATATTTAAATGATGGAACTAAACAAAAAAAGAGGAATATAGATGAATGACCATTTTTTATCTGTGTATTCAAAATGGTTAGGATAGATATATAGCTACATTCTCTTAATTCAAGGAATAGAGGCCTTTGTTCTAATAGTGTTTGTAAATAGGATGTCATGTCTGCATCTTGTACAACATATAACCACTAGGAAGGCAGTATGCAATGTGTTAATTATTGGAACTGTCCTACCAATTTGATTTGAAGCTGTCTCATTGGTATTTATTTCTCAATAAATTATGGAAATATAAAGCAATTCCAGTTCTATTTCTTATATATAAGTAGATATATACACATATAGAGTCTATTCTGTACAATGTCAGACTTATATTGTACTGTTTTTAAATTTTTATCTGTTTTGTTAACATAATTATATTATGCTAGAAAATAGATTTCATTACAAAAGCATTCAAAGATGAGAAAGGAGGGTTCACGGTAGGTTTTGAAAATTGTTTATCATTAATAGTTTGAATACCTTATTGAAACATTTCTTTCAATAAAAAGTAACTTGAAGACAAAAAATATAAATACATGAAAGTGACAAAAAAATAAAAGCTATTGGAGAAAAGAAACAGAACGCATATAATGGAAAACCCACTAGAATCACATTTCTCAACACATAACATCAAGTCTAGAAGAGGTTGGAATGAAATATTTCAAGTCTTGAAAGAAAAAAAAAACTTTGAGACAAGATTGATGTACTCTGCAAATCTATCTTTCAAAATTACTGGAAAAGGGCTGGTCAAATAGCTCAGCAGATTTAAATAGCCTGCAAGCAGGCACAGGGGGGAGGGGTTCAATCCATGGGCCTGATGTGCCAGTCCCACCCCCAGGACGCATTAAGAAGGCAATTGAAACTGGGCGCTGTGGCACATGCTTGTAATCCTAGCTCTTGGGAGGCTGTAGATAGGCAGACCACCATGAGTCTGATCTAGTAATGAGACCCTGAACAATGAAGAGTAAAGACTAGTCATAATTACTAGGTACAATGAAAATCTGCTGCAAATGTTTCTGAGGTAAGAAGCCACTACATATCTGTTCAACTAAGAAAACCACCTTTACAACACAGGATGATTTTATTTTTATGGAGGGCCTAGAATACTTAAGGTGCCAATTAGGGGTCAAATGGCAGAGTAACATCCCCACTTTATGCCTTGATTTCATAATGTGTTCCAACAATTCAGGTTCCTTTCCATTGGTCTTCACAAAGTGCATTTCTCTGGGAGGAGCAGGCTGGCACTTCAGTTGAACCCAATTCCTTTTCTCTTTGGCTTCCTTCATTTTCTGATCATTTTCCTTGACACGTTTCAGGAAGCTATCACTACTTTTTGAGTGTATAATATGCTCGATATGCATATTAATCCTCTTGGAACGTACATTGCCCTTAACATGCTTGTTTACAACAATGCCAACAGCATGCTGGGTAACGTTGTAGACTCTTCCTGTTTTGCCATAGTAACATTTGTGAGGCATTCTTTTTTGCACAGCACCCATTCCCTTGATGTCTACAGTATCACCTTTTTTGTAGATTCGCATGTATGTGGCCAAAGTGACAATCCCATGTTTTCTTAAAAGCCTGGAGAATATATACCGGGTTCCCCTCCTCTTGCCCTTTGTGTTAGTCATTTTGGCAAATTACTGGAAGATGGTGGTTCCAGGAAGAATGCCAATAACGCAATCTTAATGGGTAAAATTAACAGCCCATTGTTTCAGAGGGATAGGTCAACCAGACAAAAAATAAACAAAGAAGTAGCAGAACTGAACCAAAATTCTGAACAATAGGATTTAGTAGATGTTTACAGAGTGTTCCACCCAACAACTTCTGAATACACATTCTTTCTATCTACACATGGGATGTTCTTTAAGTAGACCATGTACTAGTCCATAGATCATGCTTAAGCACATGTGAGGGAATTGGAATAATCCCATGCATATTATTTGATCATAGTGCAGTCAAACTGAAAATTGATGACAGAAGGAACTACAGACTCTCCATAAATACATGCAAATTAAACAACACTCTCCTGAACAACCAATAGATGAAAGATAAAACCAAATAAATTTAAATAATATCTATAATCCAATGAAAATTTAAACAAATTTTCTGGAATTTGTGGAATGGAATGAAAGCAGTCTTCACTTATAGCAGGGAAATCTCACGTTATTACTGAAGCATTTCAAGTCCTGAAAGAAAACAACTTTGAGACAAGATTGAGGTACCCTGAAAAACGAACTTTCAAAATTAATGGAGAAGTAGGATACTTCTATGACAAAGAACATTTGATGGAATTCATGACCCTGAAGCCAATGAGAACAAATAAATACCCTAATGGTGCACTTCAAGCTTCTAGACAAAGAAGAGCAAGTCAAGCCCAAAACACAAAGAAAGGAGGAAATTTTAAACATCAGAGTAGATATAAAGGAAATTCAGACTAAGAAAACAATACAAAGAATTAATCAATCAATCAATCAATCAGAGTTACTTCTTTGAAAGATTAAAAAACACCATGCTGACCTCATGGACAAAAAGGAAAGAAAAAACTCATATCCATGCAATAAGGAAAGAAATGGGTGAAATTATAAACATCATGTGTAAACTGGAGAGAGCATATATACCTACCTCAAAAATCCTCTCATGGGGCTGGGGAGATAGCTCAGTAGAATAAGCAATTGCCTGGCAAGTGCAGGGTCCTGAATTCAATCCCCAGTACCAAAAACAAAACAAAACAAAAACAAAATCTCATACGATGGAAAACAAAAGAAATGGGTCATTTCCTAGACACATATGAATTACCAAGAGTAAATGAAGAAGATATAAAAATTCTGAATAACTCAATGTCAGTTAATGAGGAAAATGTGGTAAAAAATTAAAGAAAAGAATACAAAAGATTAAAGTGATTTGAAGGCAAAAAAAAAAAAAAAAAAAAAAGACCAAGTCCTTACATAGGCCCAGTGGGTGTGTGGGAGAGCTTCTGGCTACCCTGAGCCTGCGAGACCTATTACTGGTCCCAGACCAGGTGCAGCATGGGTGAGAATTGTTACCAACCCCTTGGGACACAGCTGCAATCCCTGAAGAGAGTGCAGAAGATAGGACCACCCAGCTAGTCCAGGAGCATAAAACTTGCCACAGGAGCATAAGAGGTTCACCCGCAAGGGCAGCATCAGGAAGGAGCTGAGTACAGCAGCCAGAACCAAGCCAAGCACAGCTGGATAAATCCAAACTTTGTAGAACTGAACCTGAACTAAAGTACATGCTAAGGTTATAACTACAATGAAGATCTACAACAAAGGTCAGAAGACAGTGCTATACAAAATGAAGAGAAGGAACAAAATGCAAACTCAGAACCCAAGCCAGCCCATAACAAGTGCAGAGAACACTAACACAGAACAAATTGGGAATCACACAGCTGAAAGCAATGAATCAATGGCTTCTGAAATAAAGAAAAAGCTGCAGAAAGGTATAGAGGAACTCAGATTGGAAATACAAAAGAAATCCCTGAATCAAAAAACATCTGAAGCAAAGAATCAAATGCAGAAACATATGGTGGAAAACCAATGCCCACCCAGAACAACTGC
>NW_004525044.1:69532-75799 GCF_000260255.1 Octodon degus
TTACTATTATTATTTTTTTTGAGGAAGCAGGGATTGAATTCAGGCCCTTGTGCTTTCCAGGCAAGTGCTTATTCTACTGAGCCATCTCCCCAGCCCAATGAATTTTAAAAAGAAGCAATTCTCCTTAACTTGTTTCTATAGGTAATTATTACACTGATACTAAAATCAGCAAAATTCCCAGCAAAAAACAGAACTGTATGATGATCTCCCTAATGAACTTAGATGCAAAAATGCTCTATAAAACATGAGGAAATAGAATGAAGCAAAACATGAAGAAGATTATACACAATAAAAGTGAGGGATTTATCCCAGGGATGTAAAGATGGTCAACATATGCGAATCTGTAAATATAATATACCATATCAATGGAGCCAAAGATAAAAATCACATGACCAGATTCAGGTCAGTCCAGGCCCAGCAAGTGTGTGGGAGATCTTCCAGCTTCCCTGTGCCTGCGGGACCACTCCAGACCAAAACTCAGGCAAGCCGCATGAGTGAGACCCTCTGCCACACCTTCAGGACCCCTCCAATCCTCTGGAGCCCCCAAGCCCAAGCCTGCTGAGTGAGTAAGAACCTCTATTATGCTCTTGGGACCCCCAGATCCAGCTCAGCTCAGGCCCAGCGAGTGTGTGGGAGAGCTTCCGGCTTCTCTGCGCCCATGGGACCTCTTCAGACCAAAACTCAGGCATGCCGTGTGAGTGAGACCATCTACTGTGCATTCAGAACCTCTCCAACCCCCTGGAGCCCCTGCATCCAAGCCAGTCCAGTGAGAACTTCTGTGATACTCTCAAGTCCCCCAGATGCAGCCCAGCCCAGGACGGGTGACTGTGTGGGAGAGCTCCCGGCTTCTCTGCACCCATGGGACCTCTCCAAAACAAAATTCAGTCATGCCACATGAATGAGACCCTCTGCCATGCTCTCAGGAACCATCCAACCCTCCAGATACCCTGCCCTTAAGCCGGCCGAGTGGGTGAGAACTTCTGCAAAGATCTGGGGAACCCAGATCCAGCTCAAGCCCAGACCTGGCTAGTGTGTGGGAGAGCTTCTGTGCTCCCCTGTGCTCCCTGGGCCAGGGGCACAACAAAGGGGCACAACAGGTTAACTTTCAAGGGCTGTAGCAGGGAGGAGCTGAACACAACAGCTAGATCCAAGCCAGGCAAAATTGGATAAACTCAAATTTAATAGATCTGCACCCGAATTTCAATAGGTGCTAAGTTTATAACTGCACCAAAGCTCTACACCAAAGGTCAGAGATCAATGTTATATGAAATGACAAAGACAAGGAGGAAAATGCAATCTCAGGCCTCAAGCCCACCCAAAGCAAGTGCAGAGGACACTAGCTCAGCTGAAATGAATGAATTAACAGCATTGCATGTAAAAAAAACAACAGCAGAAAGATATAGTGGAACTCAGAGCAGAATTAATTAGTGAAACAAAAAAAGAAAAAGAAATCTTTGAATTTATACCATGTGAAGTAAAGAATCAAATAGAGAAACGTATGGGGGAAACCCAACGCCGACCCAGAACAAGTGCAGGGGGCACTACCTCAGCAGAAATGTATGAATTAACAGCGTCGGAAGTAAGCAAACAGCAGCAGAAAGGCATATATAAAGGAACTCAGAGAAGAATTAATTCCTGAAATAAAAAAAAATCTCTGAATTCATAGAATCTGAAGTAAAGAATCAAATACAGAATATAGGGAGGAAACTCAATCTGAAAAAACTCTGCAGTGAACATATTAATAACTGCCTCTAAAGAGACATTGTTAAAAATAGAGGAGATTGTAAAAATGACAGATTCCTTCAATGAACAACACAGGAAAGAAATGCATCCCATGAAGCAGAGTCAAAGAGATATGGAAGAACTTAAAATCTCATTCACAAGCCTGGAAAACCATTTGAGTGAAAGTGAAGACAAAGTTCAGATCTTGAAAACACTGGTGCAGTTAGTGAAAAGGTAAGAAAAGATCTCTTAAAAACAACTAGGATGCAGGAAAAAAAATTCATCACCCACAAGACAATGCAAAGATGAACAATATGAGACTAACAGGCATCAATGAAAAAGATGCAGTCAATACAAATGATATGAAAAGAATATGGGCAAATGTAATAGCAGAAAACTTCTCAAATATGAGGAAACAATCTGACATTCAGGTAACTGAAGCATACAGAACGCCAAGTAACCTCAACCCAATTAAAAACACACTGAGACATAAAATAGTCAAGATCTCAGAAATTCAGCTCAAGAATAGTATACTGAAAGCCCCTAGAGAAAAGAAGCAGATCACATTCAAAGGAAAACCCATCAGAATTCCGGCTGACTTCTCTTCACAAACCACGAAGGCAAGAAGAGGATGGAGCAGAGTACTTCAAGTCCTCTATGAAAACAAATTCCAGCCCAGACTACTATATCCTGCAAAACTCTCTTTCAACGTAGATGGAGAAGTGAAATACTTTCATGACAAAGAACAACTGAAGAATTTCCTGATGAGAAACCCAACCCTACATAGGCTGATGGTGATGTTCTAGAGAGGCACCAAAATGATCAGAACTCTGCCGATAAGAACAGAAGGAACACAGTAAATAAGGAAAACAATTAAACACAGGACCAAAAAAGAATAAACAATAGCAGGTAAATAACATGGCAATCACAAGTCAACACATCTGAATTCTAACTATCAATGTAAATGGACTCAATTCACCAATTGAGCGAGATAGACTGGCATAGTGGATAAGAAAACAAAATCCAACACTATGCTGTATACAAGAAACATACTTAACTCATAAAGAAATTCATAGGCTGAAAATCAAAGGATGGAAAACAATACTACAGGCCCTAGCACCTCAGAAAAAAGCAGGAATAGCAATGCTGTTTCAGACAGTCTCAACTTCAAACCAAGAATTGTGAAATGAAATAATGAAGGCCACTATATACTGGTTAGGGGAAAAATACAAGAGGTAGAAGTAACAATCATAAATATCTATGCACAAAAAACAGGAGCACCCAACTATGTAAGACAAATCTTAATGGACATGAAAAATCTAACATCCAATACCACAATTTTAACAGGAAACTTTAACACCACCTTATCCCAAAAAGACAGGTCAACCAGACAAAAAATCAGCAAAGTAGCAGAACTGAATCAGAGCTTGAAACGAATGGACTTGGTAGATATATACAGAGTGTTCTACCCAATGACAGCAGAATAAACATGTTTTTCAACTGCACATGGGTCATTTTCTAAAATAGACGACCTACTATCCATAGATCATGCTTAAGTATATGCAAGAAAACAGAAATTATCCCATGCACATTATCTGACCACAGAGAAATGAAACTGAAAATAAACGAGAAAAGGAACAAAAGATCCCCTAAATACATGGAAATTAAACAACACTCTACTCAGCAATCAATGGGTCACAGATGAAATTAAACAAGAAATTCAACAATATCTACAATTCAATGAAAATTCAACCAAAACTTATCAGAATTTATGGGATGTGATGAAAGCAGTACTCAGAGGGAATTTCATAGCTGTGAACTCACACATTAGGAAAACAGAATGGAAACAAATAAATACCCTAATGCTGCACCTCTGACATCTAAAAAAGAGCAAATCAAATCCAGAGTGCAAAGATGGGAAGAAGTCATAAAGATTAGAGCAGAAATTAATTCAATTGAGACAAAGAAAACAGTTCAAAGAATTAACGAATGAAAATCTTGGTTCTTTGAAAGACTGAATAAAATTGATAAGCCCCTTGCTAACCTCATCAAAAAGAGAAAGAAAGAACTCAAATAGAAGCGATAGGAATGAAAGGGTGTAATCACCACAGACCCAGTGGAAATTCAGAAGATTATCAATAGCTACTTTGAGAATCTTTAGCACTTACAGAATACAAGACACAGATGAAATTGACAGATTCCTAGAAAGGTACAGATTACCAAAATTGAATCAAGAAGATATAACCACTCTCAATAACCCAGTAACAGCCAATGAAATAAGACGTGTAATAAAAAGCCTGCTGACAAAGAAAAGTCCAGGTCCTGAAGGATTCACAGCTGAATTTTACAAGAAATTTAAAGAAGATATAATCCCTATACACATCAAATTCTTCAATGAAATTGAAAAGGAAACATTTCTCCAACAATCATTCCTGGAGGCAAGTATTATAATGTTCCCAAAACCAGGGAAAGACAAACTAAAAAAGAGAACTACAGGATAATCTCCCTCATGAACATATATGCAAGAATCCTCATTAAAATCTTAACAAATAGAATACAGCAAATCGTCAAGCAGATCATATACCATGACCAAATAAAAGTCATCCCAGGGATGCAAGGATGGTTCAATTTTCAAAAATCTATAAATGTAATACACCGTAACAATAGAGCAAAATCTAAAAGCCACATGATGATCTCAACTGATGTATAAAATGCTTTTGACAAAGTCCAACACTCGTTCATATTCAAAGTTTTACAGAAATGGGAATAGATGGCCTCTACTTCAATTTGATAAAAGCCTTCTATGAAAACCTAACAGCTAATATAATTCTAAATGGGGAAAACTGACATCTTTTACTCTCAGGTTTGTTTCAAGACAAGAATGACCTCTACCACCACTCCTATTCAATATAGTTTTGGCATGATTATCTAGAACCATAAGCAAGAGGGAGAAATAAAAGTAATAAGAATAGGTAAAGAAGAAGTTAAATTATCATTATTTGCAGATGGCATGATACCTTACTTGGAAGACCAAAAGAAAAACTCCACCAAGAACCTACTAGAATTGATACACAAATTCAGTAGCATAGCAGGATACAGATTCAATACTCAAAAGTCAATGGCATTCCTCTACATAGATAACAAACACACTGAGATGGAAATTAGAGAAAGAATAACATTTACAATGCCAACAAGGAAAATGAAATACCTTGGAATTCACTTAACTAATGAAGGCAAAGTTCTTGTAAAGGAAAATTACAGAACTCTGAAAAAAGAGATTGTAGAGGATTTCAGAAAATGGAAAGATATTCCCTGCTCCTCTATAGGAAGAACCAACATCATGAAGATGGGCATATTCCTAAAATTGTTGTACAGATTTAATACATTCTCTATCAAACTACCAATAACATATATCGCAGACCTAGAGAAATCATTCCTAAAATTTATTTGAAAGCAGAAAGACCTAGAGTGGCAAAGGTAACCAAGGCCAAGAAAGACAAGGTGGGAGGCATTACAATTCCTGGCTTGAAATTATACTACAAAGCTACTGTGATAAAATCAGCATGGTACTGGCAACAAAGTGGACCTGAGGAACAATGGAACAGATTAGAAGATGCAGAGGCCTCTACAAACACAATCAGCCACCTGATGATTGACACAGGGGCCAAACATGCCTACTGGAACAAAGACAGCCTCTTTAACAAATGGTGCCTGTAAAAGTGACTCTCTCCATGCAGAAAACTAAAACGTGACCAAAGTCTATCACCATGCAGTAAGTTAAAGTCAACGTGGATTAAAGATCTAATCATTAAAACAGAAACACTAAATCTGTAAAAGAAAGTAGGAGGAACTCTTGAAGACATAGGGGTAAGCAGAGTTCATAAACAAAAATCAAATCACATAGGAAACATTTGAAAGAATTAACAACAGGGACAAACTCTTATTGAGAAGTTTTTGCACATCAGAGGAAATTACCAACAAAATGAAAAGATAAGCCTTAAATTTTGGAAAATATCTTTTTTTCCCATAAATTTATTGAAAAACAAATAGCAATGAGACAGATTCAAACCAAACTGGTAGGACAGTTTCAATAATTAACACATTGTATACATTCTTCCTACTGGTTAATTGCTGTACAAGATGCAGACATGACATCCTACTTACAAACACCATTGGAACAAATCCCTCTATTCATTAAGAGAATGTAACGGTACATCAATCCTAGACATTTTAATACACAGATACAAAATGGACATTCATCTGCATCTCCTTTTTGTTGTTAAGTTCCGTTATTTGAATATTATAGGTGTGTAAACACAGCAAAACATGCTAAAAGAGTCCAGTAGCCCAAAATAGTATTGGGTCTTCTGCTTGATTGGCAACGTCAGAAATTGTTGACCTCAGTCCCCTACAGCTCAACATAACAGCATGGCTTTACTTTTTATATTTCATTCTTATAATTTTCTGCTGGATGGTTAAGACCAAGGTAAAGCAGGACCTATGCAACAAGAGTTGTAGCTTTTGGGTCTGATAAGGTCAGTGAAA
>NW_004525044.1:75899-76863 GCF_000260255.1 Octodon degus
AGTCAAGATCCCAGAAATTCAGCACAAGAATAATTTACTGAAAGCCACTAGAGAAAAGAAGCAGACCACATTCAAAGGAAAATCCATCAGAATTATGACCAACTTCTCTTCACAAACCATAAAAGAAAAAAGAGCATGGAGCAGAGTACTTCAAGTCCTCTAAGAAAACAAATTCCAGCCCAGACTTCTATATCGTGCAAAACTCACTTTCAAGTTTGATGGAGAAGTGAAATACTTTCATGACAAAGAACAGCTAAAGAATTTCACGATGACAAAGCCAACCCTACCCAGGCTACTCAAAGGTGTTCTAGAGAGAGACAAAAATGATCAGAACTCCAAGAATGAGATAAGAAGCAAGCAACTAAATAGGGCAAGCAACTAAACAAAGGAGAAAAAGGAGTAAATGACAACAGGTAAAGAACATGTCATTCATAAGTCAATACATCCCAATACTAACCATCAATGTAAATGGACTCAATTTACCAATTAATAGAAATAGACTGGAACAGTAGATTAGGAAACAAAATTCAACAACATGCTGTATGCAAGAAACACATTTAACTCATAAAAATATTCATAGGCTGAAAGTCAAAGGATAGAACACAATACTACATGCCCCAGAACCTCAGAGAAAAGCAGAGATAACAATCCTATTCTCAGACAATCTCAACTTCAAACCAACAATGATCAAGTGAAATAAAGAAGGTCACTACATACTGGTTAGGGAAAAAATTCAAGAGGAAGAGGTAATAGTCATAAATATGTATGCACCAAACACAGGAGCACCCAACTATATAAAGCAAATTATAATGGACATGAAAAATATAATATCCAATACAACAATTTTAACAGGAGATCTTAACACCCCCTTATCACCAAAAGATAGGTCAACCAGACAAAAACTTAGCAAGGATATAACAGAACTGAACCAGAGCTTGAAACAAATGGACTTGGTGGACATATA
>NW_004525044.1:77016-79714 GCF_000260255.1 Octodon degus
TCTGCACGCTTAGGTTGTTATCCCTCCAGAAGACAAGCTTATTGTTATTACCATACAACTTAGGCTGTTACGCTTAACCTCACTATCTGTCTGCATATCAAACATCTTAGGCATAATATGGAACAGGTATTTTTCATCAAGTATTGGTATGTTGAACTGTAAGTCCCTACAGAATATAATAAAAACATTTAAAAATTAGAATATATTTTTAAAATAGTCATAAAGAATTATATACTTCTTGGGCTGATGAGATTGCTCAGTGGTCTAAAGCACCTACTTAGAACAAGCTTAGCAAAGCACAGGGACCACGGTTCAATCCCCAAGCACCACAAGCCAGCCAGCCCCGCCCCTGGTGGGCTGAGCTGGCCACACACACACACATACACACACACACACACACATAAATAAATTAATGAAATTTAAAAAAAATTTAAAACAAGAATTATATACTTCTTATGTTTACACATAAGTCCAAAAATCTCACCATATACAACCTTGAAGCAAGACAGTCCCACATTATTCCTTTTCCTGTCTCTTGCTTTCACTCTCCACTCGCTACTTCTTGAACAACCATCTACCTGAGAGGCATCATAGCAGCAACTGTCATGTCATGACAAGCAGCCCATATTCAGAAGACAGAATGACAGGCACTCCAAGCATGAAACTACTATTACAAATTACCATTTGCAGTGTAGTTGCTTAGTTCACAGGTATCAGTATATATAGTTAGTCAAGGTCAGAATCTTTCCAATTTACTTCTAGATTAAATAATTTTCTGAAGATCCCAGGATCATTGCCTTGCCCATGTTCTACATATAACTGTATGGCTTATTTATGTTTCCTAGTCCGTGAGATCCTGCTTTCCTTTTACTTGTATTATACCTTTCTATTTGTATTTATTCTTTAGAGTTCTTATTCAAGGGAGACTATACGATATTTACACATGTGTGACTGGTTTACTTCACTTTATGAGTATATTTTCAAGTGGCATCCACTTCAATATAAAGGCTTCGAGTTTATCATTCTTAATAGCTGAATAATACTTTATTGTGTAAAAATACCACATCTTTTTCAACCATTCCTCAGGTGATGGGAATCTTGGTTGTTTCCAAGATTTGGCTATAACAAATTGTGCTGCTATAAACATAGGCACGCATATATCACTATGATATGATGTTTTCAGATCTTCTGGAGAAATTACCAGTAGAGGAATAGCTGGTTTAAAGGGAATTTCCCGTCCAACTTTTCTAAGGAGTCTCCATACTGATTTCCATAACGGTTGCACCAGTGTACATTCCCACCAGCAGTGGAGAAGGGTTCCATTTTCCCCAGAGCCTCTCAAACATTTGTTGCTGGGTGATTTCGTTATGATAGCCATTCTTTCCGGGGAGAGATGATATCTCAATGTTGTTTTAATTTGCATTTCGCGGACGGCTAGTGATATGCAACATTTATTCATATATTTATTCGCTTCTTTAATTTCATCCTCTGAGAAGCATGTGTTCATCTCGGATGCTCATTTCTGGATTGGGTCTTTAAATTTTGGAGCACTAGTGTTTTTTAGTTATTTACAAATTCTATAGAGCAAACCTTAGTCTGAGTACTTATTACTAATGATTTTTTCCAAATTTGTGGGTTGCCTTTTCACTTTGTTGGTAATTTCTTTGGACATGAAAAAGCTTTTCAGTAAGAGCAGGTCGCAGTTGTGAATTCTTTCAATTGTTACCGTGCGATTTGATTTCTATCCATGAACTCTTTGCCTACCCCTATGTCTTCAAGAGTTCCTTCCACTTTCTCTTCCAGGAGATTTAGTGCCTCTGCTTTAATGTTTAGATCTTTAATCCATTTTGACTTTAGTTTAGTGCATGGTGATAGACCTGGGCCAAGTTTGAGTTTTTGGCATGTAGAGAGCCAGTTTTTCCAGCACCCTGCGTTAAAGAAGCTATCTTTCTTCCAGTGAGTATGTTTGGCCACTTTGTCAAAGATAAGGTGCCTGAGTGTGTTCGTAGTGGCTTCAGCGTCTTCCATCTATTCCATTGATCCTCAGGTCTCTTTTGTTGACAGTAATGTGCTCATTTTTATCACAGTAGTCTTGTAGTATAATTTCAAGTCAGGAATTGTAATGCCTCCTACCTTGTCTTCATTGCGCAGAATTGCCTTTGCTATTCTAGATCTTTTTGGTTCCAGATAAATTTTAGGAATGATTTCTCTAGTTCTGTGAGGTATGGTGGTGGTGGTCCTATAGGGATTGCATTAAATCTGTACAGCGATTTTGGGACTATGGCCATCTTCACAATGTTGGTCCTTCTTATCCAGGAGCATGGGACATCTTTCTGTTTTCTGAAATCCTCTACGATCTCTTTTTTCAGAGTACTGTAATTTTCCTTGAAAAGATCTTTGACTTGTTTAGTTAGATTAATTCCAAGGTATTTCATTTTCTGCGATGCTATTGTAAAAAGTATTGTTTCTATAATTTTCCACTCAGTGTGTTTGTTGTCTTTGTAGAAAAATGCTATTGACTTTTGGGTATTAACTTTATTTTCATTTATTTTTTGCCATAGTTTTATTGATAAACAAATAGCAATGAGACAGTTTCAAATGAAATCAGTAGGACCGTTTCAATAATTAACACACTGAATACATTCTTCTCAGTGGTTAATTGCTGTACAAGATGTGGACTTGATATCCTATTTACAAA
>NW_004525044.1:84029-85788 GCF_000260255.1 Octodon degus
GGTTGCTGAGTAGTGCATCATTTAATTTCCATGTATTTAAGGGTTTTTTCTGGTTTCTTTTTTCATTTATTTCCTGTTTCATTGCACTGTGGTCAGGTAATGTGCAGGGGATAATTTCTCTTTTCTTGCATATACTTAAACATGACCTATGGACCAGTATGTGGTCTATTTTAGAAAATGACCCATGTGCAGCTGAGAAAAATGTGTATTTAGCTGTGTTTGGGTGAACACTCTGTATATGCCTACCAAGTCCATTTGTTTCAAGCTCTAGTTCAGTTCTGTTATTTCTTTGCTAAGTTTTTGTCTGGTTGACGTATCTTTTGGAGATAAGGGCATGTTAAGGTCTCCTGTTATAATTGTGGTATTGGATATTAGATTTTTCTTGTCCATTAAGATTTGCTTTATATAGTTGTGTACTCCCGTGTTTGGTGCATACATATTTATGAGTGTTACCTCTTCCTGTTGAATTTTTCTCCTATCCATTATGTAGTGACCTTTATTTCGCTTGATTCTTGTTGGTTTGAAGTTGAGACTGTCTGAGAATAGGATTGCTACCCCTGCTTTTTTCTGAGGTGCTGCGCCATGTAGTATTGTGTTCCATCCTTTGACTTTCAGCCTAACAATATCTTTATGAGTTAAATGTGTTTCTTGCACACAGCATATTGTTGGATTTTGTTTCCTAATCCACTGTGCCAGTCTATTTCTCTTAATTGAATTGAGTCCATTTACATTGATGGTTAGTATTGAGATGTACTGACTTACGATTGACATGTTATTTCCCTGTTGTTGCTTACTCCTTTTTCTCCTGTGTTTAATTGCTTGCCCTGTTTAATTGGTTGCTTCTATCTCATTCGTGGAGTTCTGATCATTTTGGTCCCTCTCTAGAACATCATTCAGTAGCCTGTGTAGCCCTGGGTTTGTCCTTATGAAATTCTTTAGCTTTTCTTTGTCATGAAAGTATTTCATTTGTCCATCAAACTTGAAAGCGTGTTTTGCTGGTTAGAGTAGTGTGGGCTGGAATTTGTTTTCATAGAGGACTTGAAGTACTTTGCTCCATGGTCTTGCATTCATGGTTTATGAAGAGACGTCGTCCGTAATTCCGATGGGTTTTCCTTTGAATGTGATCTCCTTCTTTTCTCTAGCGGCTTTCATTTTATTATTCTTGCGCTGATATTCTGGGATTCTTGACTATTATATGACTCAGTGTGTTTTTCACTGGGTTGATTTTACTTGGCATTCTGTATGCTTTGGTTACCTGAATGTGAGATTGTTTCCTCATATTTGGGATGTTTTCTTCTATTACTTATGCCCATATTTTTAATGTTCTTTGTAGTGACTCCTTCTTTCTCATTGATGCCTATTAGTCTCACATTGTTCATCTTTGCAACATCTTGCAGGTAATGGATTATTCTTTCCTGCATCCTCGTTGTTTTTAAGAGATCCATTCTTACCTTTTCACTAGCTGCACCAGCATCTTCAAGATCTGAAACTCTGTCTTCACTTTCACTTCAGCAGCTTTGCAAGCTTGTGATTGAGAGTTTATTTTCTTCTGTATCTCTTTGACTCTGCTTCATGCGATCTATTTCTTTCCTGTATTTCTCATTCAAGGAATCCGTCATTTTTGTAATCTCCTCTTTTTTTATCAATGTCTTCTTTAGAAGCATTTATAAATTCTTTTCCTGCAGTATTTTTTTCAGATTCGGTTTCCTCCCTATATTTCTGTAGTTGCTTCTTTCCTTCAGATGCTATGATTTCTGAG
>NW_004525044.1:94731-100507 GCF_000260255.1 Octodon degus
AATGGAGCATTATTACTCAGCTATAAAGAAAAATAAACCTGAGGTTTTTATAGGTAAATGGATCACCTAAAACATGATATAGTGTCTGTAGTTTGAAAACATGGAATAAATAAAATCCGAAAGACTTTACAATAGATATCAGAAGAGGACAAGAAACTACTCAAAAGGAATGGACAGTTGGGATCAAGGAAAGGAGAAAAGAAAAATAAAGAAAAGGGGAAAATCATATTGAAAATTAGAGTACTTTGAAAAATGAGAAGAAAGACATCGGAAAGTGGAAAGATATCCCTTGCTCATGGAGAAGAAACATAAACATTATGAGAAAGGCCATGTGCCCAAATTGTTGTGCAGATTTAATGCAATAACATTCAAAATACCATTACCATACACCACAGCACCAGATAAAACATTCCTAAAATTCATTTGGAACCTAAAAAGACCTAGAATAGTAAAAGTAATCCTGCGCAACAAAGGAAAGGCCGGAGGTATCATGATCGTTGACTTCAAATTATACTCTAAAGCTATCATGAGAGAATCTGCATGTTACTCATGAAATAGTTAGGCCTGAGAATCAAAGGAACAGATTAGAACAGAGAGACAAAACTACTTTACCTTTGACCAAGGGACCAAAGAAATTCACTGGAAGGAAGATAATGACTGGGGAAGTCAGGATAGAGATTTCACAAAACTTGGATAGGGTCCCATTTGATTTAAATATTCCCATGCTGAGGATGTTCCCAAAAGAATAAACAACATATGAGAGAAATATATGCAGCCATGTTTATAGTAGCACAATTTGTAATATCTAACACTTGTAAAGAATCTTAAAACCCATCAATCAAGGAACGGATAAGAAAGATGTATTATTTTACTCGAACTTTTCAATGAAATTGAAAAGGAAGAAATCCTCCCAAAATCCTTCCTGGAGATAAATATTATACTGATAAGAAAACCAAGGAAAGGCAAAACTAAAAAAGAGAACTACAGGACAATATCCTTCATGAACATGGACGCAAAAATCCTCAATGAAATCCTAGCAAATAGAATAAAGAAAATCATCAAGAAGATTATACACCATGACCAGGGAGGATTCATTCCAGGGATGCAAGGATGGTTCAATATACACAAATCTATAAGTGTAAAACACTATATCAATAGAGGCAATTCCAACAACCACATAATGATCTCAGAAAAGGCATTTGACAAAGTCCAACAGTCATTAATGTTGCAAGTCCTACAGAAAATTGGAATAGATAGCCTCTACATCAATCTGATAAAAGCCATCTATGACAACCCAATGACTAATATAATTCTAAATGTGGAAAAACTGAAATCTTTTATTCTAAGATCTGGTACAAGACAAGGAATGTCCTCTATCACTCCTATTCAATATAGTTTTGGAATCATTAGCTAGAGCTATTAGACAACAGAGAGAAATAAAAGGAATAAGAATAGGTAAAGAAGAGGTTAAACTATCATTATTTGCAGATGACATGATATTTTACTTGGAAGACCCAAAGAACTCCACCAAGAAACTACTAGAATTAATACATAAATCAATCTTATAGCATGATACAAAGTCAGTACCCAAAAGTCAATAACATTCCTCTACATACACAACAAACACACTAAGAAGAAAATTAGAGAAAAAATACACTTTACTATAGCACCGTGGAAAATGAAATATTTTGGAATTAGTCTAACTAAAGAAGTCAAAGATCTATTCAATGAAATTTACAATAAACTTTGAAAAATGAGTTCATTGAGGAATTCAAAAAATGGAAAGATATCTCCTGCTCATAGATAGGAAGAACCAACATTGTAAAGATGGCCACACTCCCAAAATTGACAACAATTGTACAGATTTAATGCAATCCCTACAAAAATACCACCTACATACCTCAGGAGAGAAGGTGTTCTTAAAATTTATTTTGAACCAGAAGAGATGTAGAACAGCAAAGGCAATCCTGGGTAACAAAGACAAGGCAGGAGGCATTGCAATTGTTGACTTGAATTCATACTACAAAGCTACTGTGATAAAGTCAGCATGGTCTCAGCAAAAAACAGACTTGAGGATGAATAGTATACATTAAAAGATGCAGAAGTTATTACAAACACACTCAGCCATCTTATCTTCAACAAAGGGGCCAAACATTATAACTGGAAGAAACATAGCCTATTTAAATATGGTGCTGGAAAAACTGGCTCTCTACATGCCAAAAATTAAAACTTGATGCAGGGCTACCACTATGCACTAAGCCAAAGTCAAAATCGATTAAAGATCTAAACATTAAAACAGAAGCACTAAATCTCCTGGAAAAGAAAGTAGGAAGAACTTTTGAAGACATAAGGGTAGGTAAAGAGTTCATGAACAAAATTAATTCACATGGATAATTTGTTTGTTTGTTTGTTTGTTTGTTTGTTTGAACTGGGGATTGAACTCAGGCCCTTGCACTTGCCAGGGAAGCATTTATTCCACTGATCCATCTTCTTGGCCCCCACATGGATAATACTTGAAAGAATTAACAACTGGGACTTCCACTCATTGTGGAGTTTTTGCATGTCAAAAGAAATTACCAACAAAGAGAAAAGGCAATCCACAAATTTGAAAAAATGTTAATAAGCACTCAGACAAAAGTCTGCTGTTTAGAATTTATAAAGAACTAAAAACCATTAGGGCCCCCAAATTTAAAGACCCAGTCCAGAAGTGGGCATCCAAAATGACTGCACACTTCCAAATGGACGAAATTATAGAAAAATAAATAAATGAAAAAACGCTCCACATCTCTACTCATCCGTGAAATGCAAAATAAAACAGCACTGAGATACCATCTCATCACAGAAAGAATGGATATTGTCTTAGTTACTTTTTACACATTGCTGGGACAAATACCTGACATTCAAAATGAAAGAAGGAAAGGTTTATTTAGCTCACAGTTACTGGAGAGTTCAGTCCATATTCCGCTGGCTCCAAGGCAAACAACAGCAGTTCATGCGGCAGAAAACAATGAAGAGCAGAGGAGAAGCAGCGGCTGCAGCTGTGTCCATCAAGCCTCTCTCTTCCTTCTGTGCTGACTGTGAAGACCAGTGCTCCACAGTGAAGATCGGAGCTCCTCCAAAGTGGCACGACTGCCAAGATCAAGCTCCTCCAAAGACTGAGACTTCTCCATGGAAGCGGGGTGGGGCCGCAGGAAACCAGGCAGGGCGGCTTCCTGCCTTTCTCAATTCCTGGACCCTGCCCACCTGCAGGGCTAGGCCCCCATGCTGAGAACTGCCAGAGCTGATTCAGCCAAGTTGACACACTATCAGCTAACACAGATATCATAAAGAATTCAACCAACAACAAATGTTGGAGAGGCTGAGGGGAAAAAGGAACCCTTCTCCACTGCTGGTGGGAATGTAGACTGGTGCAACCATTATGGAAATCACTGTGGAGACTCCTTTAAAAAATCAGGACTGGAAATCCCATTCAAAGCAGCTATCCTCCTATGGAGAATTTCCACAGAGGAATGGAAAACATCATATCATAGTGATATATGCATACATATGTTTATAGAAGAACAATTTGAGATAGCCAAATCTTGGAAGCAACCAAAATGCCTGTCTCTGGAGGAATGGATGAAAAGGATGTGGTATTTTTATACCATGGAGTATTACTTAGGTATAAAGAATGATAAACTTGAAGCATTTATATTTAAGTGGATGCCACTTGAAGATATAAGTGTAATGAACCAGTCCCATGTGTGTAAATACTGTATAGTCTCCCTAGTGTAAGAACTCAAAAGAAGGAATAAGAACAGAAAGATATAACACAATTAAAAGGAAAGTGAGAACTTAAGGATTAAACAACAAATAGAGGGCCAGAAGAAAAGCAAGGAAACATGACAGGGGCAAAACCATACATTTATATGCACAAGATGGTTAAGGCAACAATCCTCAGAATCTTCAGCAGGTTTTTGAAACTAGCAGTAGGATTTTGAAAGTAACTGGTAGGATTTTTATGCTGACTAGCTATATATGCTGATACCTGTGATTGAAGCAAATGCGTCAAGGATAGCAATGTGTAATCCGAGGGCCATGCTTGGAATCCCTGTCATTCTGGTCTTCTAAATATGTACTGCTTGTCATGTCATACCAGTTGCAGCTATACTGTGTCTCAAGTAAATGGTTGTTTTTTAAAAACAGGACAATAAATGAAAGCAAGAGAAGAAAATGTGATAGGACTGTCCTGCTACAATGCTGTATATGGTTAGCTTTCTAAATTTTTGTGTAAAAATATGTAATTGTTTATTCTTATTTATATTTTTATTTTATTTTATTTTTCTCCACATTCTGTAGGGATTTAAAGTTTAATATATTAATACATGATTGACAATACCTGTTCCATGTTACGAGTATGATGTTTGATTATGAGACAGATAGTGAGGGTAAGCTCAACTGCCTAAATGACAGGGTATTAATACCATTAAGCTTCTCTTCTGGAGGGTTAACAGCTTAAGTTTGTAGATCAAAAATTATTAAAAAGAAGATCTGCCAGTACAGCCAACATGTCAACCCTAGCCTTTCATGGTCAGTGAGGGCTCAGAACATGAGAGAACATGAGAGAACCTGTGTGAAACATCCTGTAATTCAGTGATGCCCCAAATTGTCTGATCAAGGAGATTATGTGGCCACAGAGGAAAATGACCAATGATTTAGAGTGTTCCTACATTGAGTCACCTAGAGAGAAAACATTCTCTCAGGCTTTCACACAGAGCACATTGGTCAAGCAATGGCCGTGACTCATCCACATGGCTGACACTGACAAAGGATCTACAAACTGTAGTACAGGGTTTCAGGATAAATCTTGAGGGAATTTGACTGACCTTGTCAGATATCAAAGGTACATTTCTTGTTATATAGGTCTTGCTTTATTTTGGTCTTAACCATCCAGCAGAAAAGTGTAAAAAGTAAAGCCATGTTAATATGCTGAGCTGTAAAAGGCTCAAGTCAACAACTTCTGACATTGTCAGTCCTGTGAATAACCCACTACTATTATGAACTACTGTACTATATTGGATTATTTTGCTGAATTCATGCACCTTTAATATTTAAAGTACAATGGAATACACATCTCTAACAAAACTAAACAAAAAAGGGGATATAAATGAAAGACTATTTTATATCTGTATATACAAAATAGAATAGATATATAGCTACTTTCTCTTAATTTAATGAGAAGATTTGTACTAATAGTTTTTAGAAAGGATATCATGTCTGCATCTTGTACTATGAATAACCACTATGAAGACAACATTATGCAATGTATTAATTTTGAAACTGTCCTACTAATCAGTTTTGAAACTGTCTCATTGCTATTTGTTTCTCAATAAAGTTAAAAAAAAGAAAGATGTATTATTACCCCATGGAGTACTACTCAGCAATAAGAAGAATGAAGCAGAGGCTTTTATAGGTAAATGGATGCAATTAGAACCATATTTTCAAGTGAAGTAAGTGAGATTCACATGTGGAAACATTATGTTGTCTCCCTAGGGAAAGAACTTTGAAGAGCAAATAAGAACTGAAATGTACAGCAGATATTAAGACAGAGAAAGAAACTGGTAAGATTGGAAAAATAAGTGGGATGGGGAAATGAGAAAGAAGGAAGGGAAAAGGAAAAATATATGTACATATAGACATTATACAGAATAATTATACAGATAATTATACAGAATTTCAATTAGTTCATTGATGGGCTGAAGAGATGGCTCAATAGAATAAGTCCTTCCCTGGAAAG
>NW_004525044.1:100607-102118 GCF_000260255.1 Octodon degus
TTTCTGCTCCTGGACTAAGTGGGTGGTTCTATCCTCTACACTCTCTGCAGGGATTGCAGCTGCAGGGTTACACCCCAGGCCTGTATGCCAGCCCTGAGCTGAGCCTGGAGGGGACAAAGTGGAGTAGGGGGGAGAGGCACCTCTCCCACACACTCACTGGGTCTGTGCTAGGACTGGGTTTGGGGGTTCCTGGAACGTGGCAGAAATTCCTACTCAGTGGGCGGGGTGGGACAGGTACTGCGGAGTGGTGGGTGGCATCCCAAGGGGGTGGAAGAGGGTCTCACCCACACTGTGCCTGAGCTGTGACCAGTAGTATGTCCCGCCGGCACAGGGTAGCAGGAAGCTCTCCCACACATTCCCCGTACCTGGGCTAGGACTGTGTCTGGGGGTTCTCAGATTGTGGCAGAAATTCCTAGTCAGTCAGCGGGGTGGGGGAGGTGCTGTGGTGTGACAGGGGGCATCCCAAATTGGTGGAAGAGGGTCTCACCCATGCTGCACTTGGGCTGGGACCAGTAGTAGGTCCCACCCGCACAGGTTAGCAGGAATCTCTCCCACACGCTTATCAGAATTGGGCTTGGACTAGGTCTGAGGGTTTTGGTTTTACTTTTTATACCTCATTTTCATACTTTTCTGCTGGATGGTTAAGACCAAGGTAAAGCAAGACCTGAAATGTATCACTGTTGAGGAACAAAACAATGAAATCCACTATCACCATTCCTATGATTTATAATTCTTGGAATATTAACCTGAGCAATTACACCAAAGAGGCAAATAAAAGGAATAAGTATTGGAAAGAACTTGTTATCATTATTCACAAATTACATGATGCTCTATTTGGAAGGCTCAAAAAACTCCACCAAGATACTCCTAGATTCGATAAAAAAGTTCAATAGCATAGCAGTATACAAAGTCAACACTCAAAAATCAATGGCATTCCTGTATACAAAGAACAAACTCAAGGAGAGAAAAACCAGGCAAAGAATACGCTTCAAAAAGGCATCTAAAACCATGAAATATTTAGGAATTAATCTAACAAAGGAAGTAGAAGAACCATAAAATAAAAATTACAATACTCTGAGAAAAGTGATCAAAGAGGATTTTACAAAATGGAAATAGATTTCTTTCACATGGATAGGAAAAACCAAATTGTGGAAGTGGCCATACTGCCAAAGTTGTAATACAGATTTAATGCAATCCTGACCCAAATACCAATAACATACCACACAGATCCAAAGAAAACATTCATAGATTTCATTTACAACCAGAAAAGACCTAGAATAGCAAAGGAAAACATGGGAAACCAAAGAAAGGCAGGAAAGATTATAATCCCTGACTTGAAATAGTACTTCAAGCTACTGTGTTAAAATCAGCATAGTAGAGCTGGGAAGATAACTCAGCAATTTAAGTGCCCGCCTGGCAAGCACAAGGTCTGAGTTGTACCGCCCCCCAAAAAAAAGAAAAGAAAAGAAAAAGAAAGAAAGAAAAGTAAAGTAGAAAGAAAGAAAGAAAGA
>NW_004525044.1:103925-106612 GCF_000260255.1 Octodon degus
AAAGAAAGAAAGAAAGAAAGAAAGAAATTCAGTTCATTGAAAGGAATAGTTGTGCTTCTATTGTTTCATGAGGTTTGCATGCTTATATTTGATGCTCTGAGCAATATTTTGAAGATTGCAATATGACAACCATTGTTATTTTCCCAGTATAATGTTTTGAAATTCTGTGTCAGTTTTATTGGTTTTTTCTTTAAAGGAAGTAGGAAAAATTACATATAATTATGCATGAAAGGGAAAAAGTATAAGATATCCTGTAGCAATCTATAAGATCAGGGGCCAGGGGTGATGGCTCAGTAGCATGAGTGCTTGCCTAGCAAGCACAAGCGCCTGAGTTCAATCCTGGTTCAGAAAAAAAAATCTACAAGATCATCAATATCTACTATGGCAACTTGTATTCTGAAAAGATTCAGCACACAGAAGAAATTGGCATGTTCCTAAAAACAGATGAACTAACAAAGCTGATCAAGTAAAATATAAAAATTATAAATAGTCCAGTATCAGTCAGATAGGTTATGGACCTAGTGTGAATTGCTGAACTATTATGGTGGTCATCCAATAAGGCTGAAACCCTTAAAACAACAGCTCATCTTCCCAGAGACCACCTCCCCCTTCTTCTCCAACTCAGCCCAGGGTGCAGTTTTCTTTCACCCTTCCTGCCACCTCAGAGAAGCCCCTGTCAGCTCCTCAGGTGTATCTACAAATCCCCCTCAAGCCCCACCCCTGACAACAGACCATAAAAGCCTCAGCTTACATTTACTCCAATCCAGAGAATTCCTTATTCTCCCCAAATTCTCTCCATGTCCTCCAAGATAATAAAGCCCCTTTCCCTTTTTTCTTCTGCCTGTTTCTCTGCTGTGACACCATTGAGAATCTATCACAATCAATGAAATTGAAGATGTAATTAGAAAACTACCAAGCAAGAAAATCCGGGTCTTGATGGATTCATTGCTGAATGACACAGGAAATTACAAAAGACCTAAAGCCTCTACTTCTACTACTCTTTAAGGATAGTGAAAAAGAAGCAATACTTCTAGATTCATTCCTTGAAGCAAACTCTCTGTGACAAGTCAATCAACCATATATGAGACATTCAAAAACTGAAACTTTCCCTCTCAAATGAGAATCAAGAAGAAATACAAAAGGAAACTAAATATATGGAAAATGTTCAACACCACTTGTTATTTGAGAAATGCAAGTTAAAACAACACTGAGATTCTATTTCACCACAGAAAGAATGCCTATCATTAAGAAGCCAATCAATAGCAAATGCTGCATGGGTTGTGGAAAAAAGTTCTTCTCCATTGTTGGTGGGAATGTAAACTGGTACAACCACTATGGAAATTATAGTGTGAAGATTCCTCTTCACACTAAAAATCTTGGGTAGGAGGTCCCATTCCTCCCAGCTATTCCCTTTCTGGATATTTTTCCAGAATAATTGAAAACATCATAAAACAGGGATACATGTGTCTCTATCCGTTTTTACTTTTATTTTTTTCTTTTTTGATTAATTTTATTGAGAAACAAATAGCAATGAGACAGCTTCAAAACAGGTTAGTAGGACAGTCACAATAATTAATACATTGCACACAGTTGTCTTTGTAGTACTTATTCATAGTACATGATGCAGATATTGTATCTTGTCCAAACACTATTAAGACAAATCTTTCTTCTTATTGAATTAAGAGAAAGTAGCTGTATATTTTGTATATACAGATACAAAATGGTCTTTCATTTCTATTGCCTTTTTTGTTTAGTTTTGCCAGAGATGGGTATTCCATTGTCATTTAAATATTGTAGGTGTGTGAATTCAGCTAAATAATCCAATATAGTCCAGTAGTCCATAACAGTAGTGGGTTATCCATAGGACGGGTGTTGTCAGAGTTGTTGACTTGAGCCTTTTGCAGCTCATCATATTAAGATAGATTTACTTTTTATAGTTCATTTTTATACTTTTCTGCTGGATGGTTAAGACCAAGATAAAGCAAGACCTATATAACAAGAAATGTACCTTCTGTATCTGACAAGGTCAGTCAAATCCCCTCAGGATTTAGCCTGAAACCCTATACCACAGTTTGTAGCTCCTTTGTCAGTATCGGCCATGTGGATGAGTCACAGCCATTGCTTGACCAATGTGCTCTGTGTGAAAGCCTGAGAGAATGTTTTCTCTCTAGGTGACTCAATTTAGGAGCACTCTAAATCATTGATCATTTTCTTCTGTGGCTGCATAATCACTTTTGATTAGAAAATTTGGTTGATTTGAAACTGTCTCATTGCTATTTGTCTCTCAATAAAATTATGGGGAAAAAAAGAAAATTTGGGACACCACTTCTCTCCTTTTTTATAGGAACATGATTTATCTTTGGTAAATCTTGGAAACAAGCCAACTAAGGAATGAATAAAAAAGATGTGGTATTTTTATACAATGGAATATCACTCAGCAATATTGAATGATATGCTAGAGGCTCTCATAGGTAAATGGATAAAATTAGAAACCATACTCATAAGTGAAATAAATCAGACTCATATGTTTTCCCCATAGTGTATGAAACTGAAAGAGTAAATAAAATTCAAAGTTAGAATAGATATTGGGAAAGGAAAAGAGACTGCTCAAAAGGAAAGAACAACTGGGATATGTGAATGGAGCAATGAGAGAGAGAGAGAGAGAGAGAGAGAGAGAGAGAGAGAGA
>NW_004525044.1:106712-108442 GCF_000260255.1 Octodon degus
AGACAGAGAGACAGAGAGACACAGTGAAAATATATATACACAAGATACCTAAGATAATTATACTACTGATTTGTACTGGTGTATTAAAGGAACAGCTAATGCTTAATTGTTCTGTTTCAGAAGCAGGGATTGAACTCAGGCCCTTGCCCTTACCAAGGAAGCGCTTATTCCACTGAGCCATTTCCCCATCCCCTAATATTTAATTTGTTGTTCAATTCTACATGTCTATATTTGGTCATCTGAACAGCTACTTTGAAGACAACAATATGCAGTATGACAAGCATTGTTAATTTCCTATCATCTTGTTTTATAATTCTGTATCAATTTCAACATTTTTAATTTTTACCCTCTTTGAAATGAGATAAAATAAATAAAAAGGTGTATTTTTTTAAATAAAATGTAGTTGTACTCAGCCATAGGAAGGATAAACTTGAGATTTTTACAAGTCAATGAAACTTAAGATCATGCTTATAAGTGAAGTAAATCAGACTCACATGTGTAAACATTACATTGTCTTCCTGATTTGAGAAACTGAAAGAGTAAATAAGGTCCAAAGTATACAATAGGTATTGTAAAATGAGAAGAAATTGTTCATATGTTAAAAGGAACTAAGATGGGAGAAAGGGGAAAGGACATATGGAAAAGGAAAAATGATAAGTCACTTTTACTATTATTGTTTCTTAGGTCATTGAAAAGGCAAGTTTGTGCTAATTTCAATTGGAGAAAGTTCTATGTCCACATCTTGTACTCTCAAAAACTAACTTAAAAGAACATGCAATGTTTTAATTATCTTTATTCTCCCTTTATTTTGATATAAATTGTTTTTACCTTCTACCCATGACATAAAATTTCAGAAAAGAAATACATTTAAAATAGTACATCAGTAGGATTTGCCCTTTAGTTTACATCAAACTTTTCAACACAAGTTTTAACAGCTAGGGATCTTGAGGTGCAATATTTCTCTTTTGATTTCTCTTTTTCTTTTCTTTTTTTATGGAACTGGGGATTGAACTCAGGCCCTTGCACTTGCCAGGCAAATGCTTATTCTTCTAAGCCATCTCCTTCACCCCACAATGTCTTTGTTTTCTTTCTTTTTCTTTTCTTTTTTGTATTTTAGTGGGGTTCCACAGGGTGTTCAGGATCTCACTACTAAATCGGACTCATAGTGATCTGCCTGTTTATAGCCTCCCAACACCTGGGATTACAGGGACGTGCCACCACATCCAGTCTCAATTGACATCTCAGTGCACCCAGGGGTCGCGGCTGACATGGAGGGTCCAGAGATAGAACCCCCACCCCAGTGCCTTCTTACAGACACTTTAGTCTGCTGAGCTATTTGGCTGGCCTTTAGAAATGTTTCAAACCCAAATGAAAACTTCTTCCAATCCCTAAACATATCCCGAAGAACTATCTTCAAAATTGTTGGAGAAGGAAGAATATTCTATGACAAATAACATCTTAAGAAATACATAAACATCAAATAAGCACTCGGAAAAGTGTTTATTAGTATTAGAGATAGAGACAATGAAGCCAAGAATTAGATGAAATCAAGAAAAGTGATTAACCATCCAGTAGAAAAGTATGAAGTCGAAATATAAGAAATAAAGCCATGCTGTTAAGTTGAGCTGTGGGGGCCTCAGATCAATAATTTCTGACATTGCCAGTTAAACAGAAGACCCAATGCTATTATGGGCTACTGGACTCTTTTAGAATATTTTGCTGAGTTTACA
>NW_004525044.1:108787-110560 GCF_000260255.1 Octodon degus
GCCAGCATTGCATCAAGACCAGGCCAGTGTGGCCGAGCAGATGGCTGCGTGCTGGAGGGCAAAGAGCTGGAGTTCTATCTGAGGAAAATCAAGGCCCGGAAAGGCAAATAAACCTTCCCTCCTGGTTTAACTCATGTAATAAAGGCGTTTATTGTTCTTTAAAAAAAAAGAATAAATAAATAAATAAATAAATAAAATAAAAAATAAATTGAAATGGGCTGGGAAAAAAAAAAGTGATTAACACCATCCCCATCTGCTTGATCACCAGGGGCGCATGCAGAACTAATCCCCTAGACCACTAGTACCACTGGTGGTACAAATGGATCTAATAACTTTCACTGTTTTGTTTTACCATAAATTTATTGAGAAATAAATAGCAATGAGAGTTTCAAATCAAATTTGTAGGATAGTTCCAATAATTAACACATTGCATACTGCCTTCCTAGTGGTTATTTGTTGTACAAGATGCAGACATGATATCCTATTCACAAACACTATTAGACCAAATCCCACTATTCCTTGAATTAAGAGAATGTAGCTATATATCTATCCTAACCATTTTGAACACACAGACACAAAGTGGTCATTCATCTATATCCCCTTTTTTGTTTAGTTCCATCATTTAAATATTATGTGTGTGAACCCAGCAAAATATCCCAAAATATTCCAGTAGTCCATAATAGTATTGGGTCTTCCAATTGAGTGGCAATGTCAGAAGCTGTTGACCTGAGTACCCTACAGCTCAACATAAAGACATGGCTTTATTCTTGTACTTTGTTTTTATATTTTACTGCTGGATGGTTAAAAGCAAGATAAAGCAAGACCTATGTAACAAGAATTGTAGCTTTTGGATCTGATAAGGTCAATCAAATCCCCTCAGGATTTATCTTGAGACCCTGAACCCAAGATTGTAGATCCTTTGTGAACATCAGCCATGTGGATAAGTCACGACTATTGCTTGGCCAATAGTCTCTGTGAAAGCCTGAGAGAATGTTTTCTCTCCATGTGACTCTCCTTAGGCACACTCTACATCATCAATCACATTGCTCTGTGGCCCCATAATTTCCTTGATCAGAAAATTTTGGACATAACTGAGTTACATTTTGTTACAGTACAAGTTTTTATATGTCCTCAGTCTTAATTGAATTTGAAAAGCTAGGGCCAAAATGTTGGCTATCCTTGTGGCCCTCCTTTTTCTCTAATTTTGGGTCTGCAAAATTAGGTTGTTAGCCATCGAGAAGAGAAGCTTATTGTTATTACCATGTAACCTAGGCTGTTGAGCTTAATCTCACTATCTGACTGAATACCAAACATTTTAGGCATAACACGGAATGGGTGTTTTTCATCAAGTATTGATATGTTAAACTTTAAGTCACTATAGAATATGACAAAAAATTTTAAAAATTAAAATACATTTTAAAAATGGAATAAAGAATTATATATGTTTAAACATAAGTCCAGGAATCTAACCATATACAACATTGTTGCAGGACAGTCCCGCAACACTCCTTTTCCTGTCTCCTGCCTTCTTTCACCACCCTCTTCTTTTTTAAACAATCATCTACTTAAGAGACAGCACGGCAGCAACTGGCATGTCATGACAAGCAACACGTATTCAGAAGACCAGAATGACAGGCATTCCAAGCATGAACCTACTATTACAAATTGCCATCTTCAGTGCAGTTGCTTAGTTCACAGGTGTCAGTATATATAGTTAGTCAGGGTGAGAATCCTTCCAATTAACTGCTAGATTTGAAAATCTTCTGAAGATTC
>NW_004525044.1:112217-125277 GCF_000260255.1 Octodon degus
CTTGTATTATAACATTCTATTTGTATTGCCTCTTTTGAGTTCTTATACTAGGGAAATTATACGATAGTTACACATGTGTGTCTGGTTTATTTCACTTATGAGTATATCTTCAAGTGGCCTCCATTTCAATATAAAGGCTTCGAGTTTATCATTCTAATTAGCTGAATAATACTCCATTGTGTAAAAATTGCGCATCTTTTTCAACCATTCCTCAGGTGATGGGCATCTTGGTTGTTTCCAAGATAGGGCTATCACAAATTGTGCTTCTATGAACATAGGCACACATATATCACTATGATATGATGTTTTCAGATCCTCTGGGAAAATGCCCAGTAGAGGAAGAGCTGATTTAAATGGAATTTCCAGGCCAACTTTTCTAAGGAGTCTCCACACTGATTTCCATAACAGTTGCACCAGTCTACACTCCCACCAGCAGTGGAGAAGGGTTCCTTTTTCCCCTTTCCTCTCCAACATATGTTGTTGGGTGATTTCTTTATGATAGCCATTCTTTCTGGGGTGAGATGATATCTATTGTTGTTTTAATTTGCATTTTGCAGATAGCTTGTGATGTGGAGCATTTTTCATATATTTATTCGCTTCTTTAATTTCATCCTCTGGGAAGCATGTGTTCATCTCTGATGCCCATTTCTGGATTGGGTTTTTCAATTTTGGGGCCCTAGTACTTTTTAGTTCTTTATAAATTCGAGAGAGCAGACCTTTGTCTGAGTATTTCTTTGTCATGATTTTTTCGAAATCTGTGGGTTGCCTTTTCACTTTGTTGGTAATTTCTTTTGATGTGAAAAACCTTCTCAGTAAGAGCAGGTCCCAGTTGTTAATTCTTTCAACTGTTTCCTGTGCGATTTGATTTCTGTTCAAGAAGTCTTTGCCTGCCCCTATATCTTAAAGAGTTCCTCCTACATTCTCTTCCAGGAGATTTAGTGTCTCTGGTTTACTGTTTAGGTCTTTAATCCATTTTGACTTTAGTTTAGTGCATGGTGATAGACCTGGGTCAAATTTTAGTTTTTGGCATGTAGAGCCAGTTTTTCCAGCACCATTTCTTAAAGAAAGAGGCTATTTTTTTTCCAGTGAGTATGTTTGGCTTCTTTGTCAAAGATAAGGTGCCTGAGTGTGTTCGTACGGTTTTCAGCATCTTCCAATCTACTCCATTGATCCTCAGGTCTCTTTTGTTGCCAGTAATATGCTGATTTTATCACAGTAGGCTTGTAGTAAAATTTCAAGTCAGAAAGTGTAATGCCTTTTGCCTTGTCTTTATTTCCCAGGATTGCCTTTGTTATCCTAGGTCTTTTCTGGTTCTAGATAAATTTTAGGAATGATTTCTCTACTTCTCTGAGGTATGTTGGTGGTTCTCATAGGGATTGCATTTAATCTGTAGAACAATTTTGGGAGTATGGCCATCTTCACAATGTTGGTTCTTCCTATCCAGGAGCATGGAACATCTTTCCATTTTCTAAAATCCTCTAGGATCTCTTTTTTCAGAGTACTGTAATTTTCCTTGAAAAGATCTTTGACTTTAGTGAGGTTAATTCCAAGGTATTTCATTTTCCTCAGTGCTCTTGTTAAAGGCATTGTTTCTATAATTTCCCTCTAAATGTGTTTATTGTCTGTGTAAAGGAATGCTATTGACTTTTGGGTATTGACTTTATAACCTGTTATGCTACTGAATTTCTGTATTAATTCTAGTAGCTTCTTGGTAGAACTTTTTGGGTCTTCCAAGTAAAGTATCATGTCATCTACAAATAAAGAGAATTTAACTTCTTCTTTACCTATTCTTATTCCTTTTATTTCTTTCTCTTGTCTAATGGCTGTAGCTAAAGGTTCCAGAACTATATTGAATAGGAGTGGTGATTGAGGACATGCTTGTCTTGTACCAGACTTAAGAGTAAAAGATTTCAGTTTTTCCCCATTTACAATTATGTTAACCTTTTGGTTTTCATAAATGGCTTTTACCAGATTGAAGTAGAGGCCATCTATTCCAATTTTTTGTAGGACTTTGAACAGGAATGAGTGTTGGACTTTGTTAAAAGCCTTTTCTGCATCAATGGAGATGATCATGTGGTTTTTAGTTTTCACTCTATTGATATAGTGTACTGCATTTATTGATTTTCGAATATTAAACTCTCTTGCATCCCTGGGATGAATTCTACCTGGTCATGGTATATGGTCTTCTTGATGATTCGCTGTATTCTATTTGAGAGGATTGTATTGAGGATTTTGGCGTCTATGTTCATGAGGGAGATTGGCTTGTAGTTCTCTTTCTTAGTTATGTCTTTCCCTGGTTTTGGTATCAGTATAATACTTGCCTTCAGAAATGATTTTGGGAGGGGCTGGGGAGATGGCTCAGTAGAATGTGCGCTTCCCTATCAAGCACAAGAGCCTGAGTTCAATCCCCATTTTGAAAAAAAATGATTTTGGGAGGCTTGCTTCTTTTTCAAACTCGTGGAAGAATTTGAGGAGCCTAGGGACTACATCTTCTGTAAATTTCTTGCAGAATTCTGCTGCGAATCCATCCGGAACTGGACTTTTCTTTGTCGGTAGGTTTTTAATTAGATCTCATATTTCATTGGCTGTTATTGGGCTATTGAGAGTGGTTATATCTTGTCGATTCAATTGTGGTAATTTGTACCTGTCTAGGAATCTGTCCATTTCTTCTGTGTCTTCTATTCTATGAGAGTAAAAATTCTCAAAGTAGCTATTGATAATCTTCTGAATTTTTACTGGGTCTGTGGTATTTACACCCTTTTCATTCCTTATTGCTTGTATTTGAATATTTTCTTTCCTCTTTTTGATGAGGTTAGCTAGGGGCTTATCGATTTCATTGAATCTTTCAAAGAACCCGCTTTTTTCTTTTTTAATTCTTTGAATTATTTTCTTCGTCTCAATTGAATTAATTTCTGCTCTAGTCTTTATGATTTCTTCCCGTCTTTGGGCTCTGGGTTTTGTTTTCTCTTCCTTTTCTAGTTGTTGAAGGTGCAGCATTAGGGTATTTATTTGTTGTTGTTCTGTATTCCTAATGTGTGAGTTCACAGTTATGAACTTTCCTCTGAGAACTGCTTTCATCATATCCCACAAATTCGATGTGTTGTGCTTGAATTTTCATTGAATTGTACATATTGTTGAATTTTTTGTTTAATGTCATCTGTGACTCATTGGTTGCTGAGTAGGGTGTCATTTAATTTCCATGTATAAGGCTTTTTTTCTGGTTTCTTTTGTCATTTACTTCCAGCTTTATTGCACTGTGGTCAGATAATGTGCATGGGATAATTTCTATTTTCTTGCATATACTTAAGCATGACCTATGGACCACTATGTGATCTATTTTAGAAAATGACCCATGTGCAGCTGAGAAAAATGTGTATTTAGCTGTGTTTGCGTGCAACACTCTGTATATGTACACCACGTTCATTTGTTTCAAGTTTTGGTTCAGTTCTGTTATTTCTTTTCTAATTCTTTGTCTGGTGGACCTATCTTTTGGGGATAAGAGGGTGTTAAGATCTCCTGTTAAGATTGTGTGTGGAGTGGGGGAGATGGCTCAGTAGAGTGAGCGCTTCCCTGTCAAGCACAAGGGCCTCAATCCCTGGTTCCTGAGGGGGAGAAAAAGAAGATTGTGGTATTAGATATTAGATTTTTCGTGTCCATTAAGATTTGCTTTATATAATTGGGTGCTCCCGTGTTTGATGCATCCATATTTATGAGTGTTACCTCTTCCTCGTGCATTTGTCCCCTAACCAGTATATAGTGGCCTTCTTTATTTCGCTTGATCATTGTTGGTTTGAAGTTGAGACTATCTGAGAATAGGATTGCTACCCCTGCTTTTTTCTGAGCGGCTGGGGCATGTAATATTGTGCTCCATTCTTTTACTTTCAGTCTATGAATGTCTTTATGAATTAAATGTGTTTCTTGCATACAGCATATTGTTGGATTTTGTTTCCTAATCCACTGTGACACTCTATTTCTCTTAATTGGTTAATTGAGTCCATTTACATTGATGGTTAGAATTGAGATGTATTGATGTACTATTGACATGTTATTTACCTGTTGTCATTTACTCCTTTTTCTCCTGTGTTTAGTTGTTTGCCCTATTTAGTTGGTTGCTTCTGATCTCATTTGTGGAATTCTGATCATTTTGGTCCCTGCCTAGGATATGTTTCAGTAGCCTGTGTAGGGTTGTCTTTGTCATCATGAAATTCTTTAGCTATTCTGTGTTGAAAGAATTTCACTTCTCTATCAAACTTGAAAGAGAGTTTTGCAGGTTAGAGTAGTCTGGCCTGGAATTTGTTTTCATAGAGGACTTGAAATACTGTGCTCCCTGCTTTTCTTGTCTTCATGGTTTGTGAAGAGAAGTTGGCCATAATTCTGATGTGTTTTCCTTTGAATGTGATCTGCTTATTTTCTCTAGTGGCTTTCAGTATATTATTCTTTTGCTAAATTTCTATGATCTTGACTATTATGTGTCTTGGTGTGTTTTTCATTGGGTTGATTTTAGTTGGCGTTCTGTATGCTTCAGTCATCTGGATGTCAGATTGTTTCCTCATATTTGGGAAGTTTTCTGCTATTACTTCTGCCCATATTTTTTTAATGTCATTTGTGTTGACTCCTTCTTTCTCATTGATGCCTATTAGTCTCACATTGTTCATCTTTGCATCATCTTGCAGGTGATGGATTATTCTTTCCTGCATCCTAGTTGTTTTTAAGAGATCCTTTCTTACCTTTTCACTAGCTGCACCAGCAACTTCAAAATCTGAAACTCTGTCTTCACTTTCACTTAAATGGTTTTGCAAGCTTGTGATTGAGATTTTCAGTTCCTCTATATCTCTTTTACTCTTCTTCATGCGATCTATTTCTTTCCTGTATTGCTCATTCAAGGAATCCCTCATTTTTTTAATCTCCTCTATTTTTTTTTATCAATGTCTTCATTAGATGCAGTTATAAATTCCTTTACTGCAGTGGTTTTTTTTGTTGTTGTTGTTTTGTTTTCTTTTCTTTTCTTTTTCGGATTGGGTTTCCTCCCTATGTTCCTGTACTTGATTCTTTACTTCAGATGTTATGAGTTCTGAGAATTTTTTTTTATTTCAGAAAAGAATTCCGCTCTGAGTTTCTCTATAACTTTTTAGTGTTACTTATTTACTATCAGCGCTATTAATTTGTACATTTGAGGTGAGCTAGTAAAAAGAATTCCGCTCTGAGCTCCTCTATGACTTTCTGCTGTTGCTTATTTACTAGCGACGCTATTAATTCATACATTTGAGCTGAGCTAGTGTCCTCTACACTTGTTCTGGGTGGGCATTGGGTTTCCTCCATGTTTCCGTGTTTGATTTTTTTTTCTTGTTGTAACTAACCTTTTATTTTTTTTTTGACATTTATTTATTTATTTTCATTTTTAGTTTTTTTCCATAATTTTATTGATAAACAAATAGCAATGAGACAGTTTCAATGCATTTGATTCTTTACTGCATATGTTATTAATTCAGGGATTTCCTTTTTCCTTTCCGCTCTGAGTTCCTCTATACCTTTCTGCATCTGTTTCTTTATTTCAGAAGCCATTGATTCTTTGCTTTCAGCTGTGTGATTCCCAATTTGTTCTGTGTTAGTGTCCTTTTCACTTGTTATGGTTGGGCTTTGGTTCTGAGATTGCATTTTGCTCCTCCTCATTGTCATTTTGTGTAGCACTGTCTTCTGACCTTTGTCGTAGGTGTTTGTTGCAGTTATAACCTTAGCACCTACTGAAGTTCAGCTGCAGATCTACAAAGTTTTGATTTATCCAGCTGTGCCTGGCTTGGGTCTTGCTGCTCTGCTCAGCTCCTTCCTGCTGCTGTCCTCGGGGTGAACCTGTTTTGTCCTTCTGGCAAGATGTTCTGCTTCTGGACTAGCTGAGTGTTTCTGTCCCCTACACTCTCTGGAGGGATTGCAGCTGCAGGGTTTCACCCCAGGCCTGTATGCCAGGCCTGAGCTGAGTCTAGAGGGGCAAGGTGGAGTAGGGGGAAGAGGCAGCTCTCCCATACACTCACCGGGTCTGGACTAGGACTGGATCTGGGGGTTCCCAGAGTGCAACAGAAATTTCTACTCTGAGGCCCAGGTGTGGGGGGCTACTACGGAGTGATGGGGGGAGTGTCCCAAGAGTGTAAAGGAGGGTGTCATTCACGCTTCGTCTCGGCTGGGACCAGTAGGTCATGCCAGCACAGGGTAGCCAGAAGCTCTCCCATGCCCTCACCAGGCCTGGGCTAGGTCTGCATCTGGGGGTACCTGGAAAGCAGCAGAAATTCCTACTGGGCAGGCTGTGTAGGTGAGGTGCTGAGGAGTTTTGTGGGGCATCTCAAGGGGGTGTTAGAGGGGTTCACCCATGCTGCACCTGAGCTGGGACCAGTGGATCCCACAGGTGTGGGGTAGCTGGAATCTCTCCCACATACTCACCGGGCCTGGGCTAGGACTGGGTCCTGGGGTTACAGGAATGCGGCAGAAATTCCTACTCAGCGAGTGCAGTGGGAAGGTTCTGATGAGTGTTACAGGGCGTCCCAAGGGGTGGAAGAGGGTCTCACCCATGCTGCACCTGGGCTGGGACCAGCAGGTCCCACCAGAGCAGGGTAGCTGGAATCTCTCCCACACACTCACCGGGGCTGGGCTAGGACTGGGTCTCTGCTCTAATCTTTAAAATTTCTTCCCTTGTTGTGCTTTGTGTTTGGTTTGCTCTTCTTTTTCTAAATTTTTCAGTGCACTAATACGGTACTTATTTGTTTCCATTGTGTTTTCCTAATGTGAAGCTAAATTTATAGCTTCCTAGAGCTATAAATTTCCATCTAAGAATTGCTTTTATTGCATCCCATGTTCTGATAAATTGTGGTAGAATTTTCATTTAATTGTAGATATTGTTTAATTTATTGGAGCTTTTGTGTTTATTTTTTTGGTAGTACTAGGAATCAAACTCAGGAAACTGCACTTACCAGGCAAGCACTTATTCCACTGAGCTATCTCCCTGGCCCCTAATTTCTTGTTTAATTTTATCTGTAACCCATTGATTGCTGAGGAGGGTGTTGTTTAATTTCCATGTATTTGTGAATTTCTTTGTCATTTATTTCCAGTTTCATTGCCTTTTAGTAAGATAATATGCATGGGATAATTTCTGTTTCCATGCATATACTTAAGCATGACCTATGGACTAATATGTGTCTATTTTAAAAAGTGTCCATGTGCAGCTGAAAAGAATGTGTGTTCACATGTGTTTTGGGGAAAAACTCTGTATATGTTCACTAAGTCCATTTGTTTCAAGTGCTGGATCAGTTCTGCTTCTTCTTTGCTAATTTTTTCTCTGCTTATCCTATCTTTCTGGATAAGGGGGATGTTAAAGTCTGCTCTTAAAATTGTGGTATTGGATATTAGTTTTTTCATGCCCATTAAGTTTTGCGTTATACAGTTGGGTGCTCCTATGCTTGGTGCGTACATATTTATGACTGTTACCTCTTCCTCTTGAATTTTTCTCCTCATCAGAATGTAGTAGCGTTGTTTATTTCATTTGATCATTCTTGGATTGAAGTTGAGACAGTCTGGGATTGCTACACTTGCTTTTCTCGGAGGTGCTGGGATATGTAGTATTGTTTTTCATCCTTTGACTTTCAGCCTATGAATTTCTTTATGAGTTAAGTGTATTTCTTGTATACAGTATACTGTTGCCTTTTGTTTCCTAATCCACTCTGCAAGTATATTTCTTTTAATTGGTGAGTTGAGCCTATTTACATTGATGGTTATAACTGAAACGTATTGACTTATGATTGACATATTATTTACCTGCTCTTGTGTATCTCTTTTTCTCCTGTGTTTAATTGTTTGTCCTACTTGGTGGGTTCTTTCCATTTTCATTCATGGAGTTGTGGTCATTTTGATCCATCTCTAGAATATCTTTTAGTAGTCTGTGTAGCGTTTGCTTTGTCATCATGAAATTCTTTATTTTTTATTTTTTAATTTTTTTATTATGTGTGTGTGTGTGTGTGTGTGTGTGTGTGGTCAACTCAGTCCACCAGGGGGCGCGGCTGGCTGGCATGTCATGCTGGGGGATTGAACCACGGTCCCTGTGCTTTGCTAAGCTTGTTCTAAGTAGGTGCTTTAGACCACTGAGCCATCTCACCAGCCCATTAAATTCTTTGTTCTTTTTCATGGAAGTATTTCACTTCACCATTGAACTTTAGAGAGAGTTTTTCAGGGTATATCAGTCAGGGTTGAAATTTGTTTTCTTTCAAGACTTGCAGTACTTTGCTCCATGCTCTTCTTGACTTGGTTTTTGAAGAGCAATCTGCCATTAATTTGATGAGTTTTTCTTTAAATGTGATCTGTTTCTTTTCTCTAGCAGCTTTTAGTATACTGTTCTTGTGTTGAATTTCTGGGATCTTGATCATTATATGTCTGGGTATGGTTTTAATTGGGTTGATGTTATTTGGAGTTCTATATGCTTTGGTTACTGAATGTCAGATTGTTTCCCCATATTTGGGAAGTTTTCTACTATTACTACTGTCCATATTCTTTTTATATCATTTGTATTGACTCCTTCTTTCTCATTGATGCCTATTATTCTCATGCTGTTCATCTTTGCGTCATCTTAGAGATGTTGAATTATTTTTTCCTGCATCATATTTTGTTTTTAAAAAATCTTTTCTTACCTTTTCACTAGCTATAATAATGTCTTCAAGGTCTGAAAGTCGTTCTTCACTTTCACTCGAATGGTTTTGCCAGGTTGTGATTGAGTTTTTAACTTCCTGTATATCTCTTTGAATCTGCCTCATGCATTGTATTTTTTCCTATATTGCTAATTCAAGGATTCTATCACCTTTCTGTTCTCCTTTTTTAAAAATATCAGTGTTGTCTTTAGAAGCATTTAGTATTTCTTTCATGTTTCTTTTCTTTTTTTTTTTAGGGTGATACCAGGATTGAACTCATTATCTTGAGCTTGCAAGACAAGCACTTATTCCATTGAGCTATCTCCCCAGCCCCTAGTAATTCTTTCATTGAAGTTATCATTTCTTTTTTTTTACTTTAGAGATTATTTCTTTTTTTAGTGAAAAATAGGTTTATTGGATTGTTTTTAGTTATAATCAAAGGCAGAAACATTTAGCTTTTGTCACACCCATAAACATGTGGAAGCTGCTCACAAAGCAATTGTATTACAAAAAGAATGACATCCTTGCAGCACGGTGGAATGGTTCTGGATCTTCATTAGCATAATGATTTGGTTCTCTCCATATGCTTTTGGACACCTAGCCTGACCCCCGCTTGATGCAATGATGCAAGAACTTACACCACTAAAAATATTAGTATGAAACATTGTCATTCAGTGTTTGACTGTACACACAAATAATGAACTGGCAGGTATCTAGTTTCAAATTAGATCCTTGGAATACAGCAAAATAGTTATCTTTGCTTTATACAATTATTCAAAATACATTCTATTGGAAGGGAAGAAAATAATTGGACATTCTCAATGCTCCAATTTGAAGTGATACTTGCCTCTTAGTTTCTTGAAAAAGAAGTTTTGAAAGTTATATACATAGGTTTCATTTAAATTATGCAGTAGTCTATTATTAATAATATCATCCCAGATCTTGTTTAATGAGGAGCTCCACCGTCAGATCAAGTACGGTATTTCATAACTATAAGAATGATGATCACTAGCAAAAGGATAGCAGCAACCAAAGCCATGATGGCTTGTATCTTGCATCTGCGCCACCACACTTGCCTTTGTAGTTGTTTGGATCTGTTGCTAAAAGCAGCTGCATTATCCGATAAGCTTTCTGACTTGTCCTGCAGCTCGTCTAGTCTCTCCCCTCTTTCAATTACTTTTGTGATATTTTCTTGCATGACATCAATAACTTCATCCACCTGATTCTGAACATGCTTGATTTTATCATTTCTAGGTCCAAATCTTGGTCCAGATGGTCCCCTTAGAAAAAAGTCCTCTTCTTCATCTGAATCATCTTCCAAAAGATTTCTCCTTTCACTTTTCACAGAACCAGTGACATCATCATCATTTAGGTGACGCTTAAATTTGGGAGGCATATTTTTTTTTTTTATTCTTGGAGTACTTTTTTATTTCCCAGTAGAGTATTCACCACCTGAGGCTCCGGGGAGCTCCCAGCAGCTCTCTCGGGCAATGTGCAACTGGTGGGCGGCCGGGGGTAGAAGCGGGGACCGAGGAACACTGAGAAGAGGGGGAGACTGCGGGCGCGCACCCGGCGACGGCCACTGTGCCGGAGCTGTGCCCCCGCTCATCGAGCTGATCGGTGCTCGGCGGCCTGGCGCCAGCTAGAGATTATTTCTGATCTGATGTCCTCTATACTTTTCTGCACTTGTTTCTTTACTTCAGACCCTATTATTTCAGAGATTTCAGGTGTGTGATTTCCAATTTCTTCTATGCTAGTGTCTCCTGCATTTTTTTCTTGGTGGGCTTGGGGCCTGAGAATGCATTTTCCTCCTTCTCTTTGTCCTTTTGTATAGCACTGTCATCTGACCTTTGCTGTAGAGCTTTGGTTCAGTTATTACCTTAGCACCTACTGATATTCTTACCGAAGAGAGATTATATGGTTAAGGCAGTTACAGTTTTGTATTTACAGAACTACAATTAGGAACACTAATAATGGGTAGCGAGATTTAGCAGTTAATAAACTTTTGTATCTAATGTATTTGCCTTTTAGACCCTAATAACAACCATTATGATGGTATATCTAAACAAGTATAAAATTGGGAATTTTCATTTAAATTAATTCCCCTACATTCTGTCTGATCACCACCCCTTGATGTGTATAGAGTCTTCCAGGCAGACTGGTTCACCCTGTTTAGATTTTGCCCTCTTTCATGATCAAGAGAGAAAGAGGGAGGATGCTCTCATAGGTCTAGGTCTAGCAAAGTGTCTGAGCTTACTGGGTCCAGGATGTACTAATTCCAAACTCTCCCAGGTGGGCCTGGCTTGGGCCTGTCTGCTGTGTTCCACTTCTTCCTGCTGCCGCCTGTGGAAGTGAACCCACTGTGCCCCTCTGGCAAGATGCTCTGCTCCTGGATTATCTGGATGGTCTCTCCCTTACCCTGTCTGCAGGAAGTTTTCCCAGTTGGTTCCACAACAGGCCTGTCTGATGGAGGAGGTTCCCTGGCTTGGGCGAGTCCCATACACAGGCTGGGAATTGGCACTCGCTGGAGTGAGGATCTGGTGAGTGGGCAGGCAGGTGGTCCCACACATGCCTGTACTGGGTCTGAGCACTGGCTGGAATGAGGATCCTTTGAGCAGGAGGGTGTTCTCACACATATGTGGGGCCTGAGTGCTGCCTCTCTTTCAATTTTTGGATGCTATTATGAAATGTATAGTTTGTCTAATTTCTTTCTCAGTGAGATTGTTATCTGTGTAGAGGAATGCTATTGATTTTGGGGTGTTGACTTTGTATCCTGCTGTGCTACTGTATTTATTTATTAATTCTAGGTGCTTCATGGTGGAAGTTTTCCAAGTAGAGTATCATGTCATCTGTGAATAATGATTTTTTATCTTCTTCCTTACCTATTCTTTTATTTCTCTTATCAAATGGTTGTATCTAATGATTGCAGAATTATATTGGACAGGAGTGGTGATAGTGGACAGCCTTGTCTTGTACCTGATTTTACAGTAAAAGGTTTAGGCTTTTTTCCATTCAAAGTGATGTTGGGTGTAGCTTTGTCATGGATGGCTTTATCAGATTGAGGTAGAGGCCATCTATTCCAATTTTCTATAGGGGTTTTAGCATGAATGAGTGTTGGACTTTCTCAAAAGCCTTTTCTGAATTTATTGAGACTATTATGTGGTTTTTAGTTTTGGTGCTATTGAGATAGTATATTACATTTATGGGTTTGTGTATGTTGAACTATCCTTGCATCCCTGGGATGAATCCTACCTGGTCATGATGTATAATCTGCTTGATGATTTGCTGCATTCTATCTGCTAAGATTTTATTGAGGATTTTTGCATCCATGTTCATGAGGGAGACCGGCTTGCAGTTCTCTTTTTTGGTTGAGTCTTTCTCTGGTTTTTATATCAGTATAATTCTTCCCTTCAGGAATGTTTGGGAGTATTGCTTCCTTTTCAATTTTATTGAGGAATTTGAGGAGCATTGGGATTAAATGTTACCTAAATTTCTTGTAAAACTCAGCTGTGAATCAATCTGGACCTTGGCTTTTCTTAGTTGGTAAGCTTTTTACTATCTTTTTGATTTCATTGGCAGATATAGGGTTGAAGTGTTTTGTTGTTTTTTTTTTTGTTTGTTTGTTTGTTTGTTTGTTTTGTTTTTTTTTCTCCAAATGCTTTCAAGGCATGACTGGCTGGCTTGTGTTGTGGGGATCGAACCACAGCAACCTGAGCCTGACTGCTTTATTGAAGCAGCCACTTAAAGAACTGAGCTAAGGGGCACGCCCTCCAGATATAGGGTTAATCAGAGTTTTTATATCATGTTGATTTAGTTTTGGCAATTTGTATCTTTCTAGGAATCTGTCCATTTCTTCTGTTTATTCAGTTCTATGAGAGTAAGATTTTCAAAATAGCTATTGATCTTCTGAATTTCCACAGGATGTGTAAGAATTTTTCCCTTTTGATTCCATATTGCTTGAATTATTATTATTATTATTTTTTGTATTTTAGGGAAGGGTCTACAAGGTGTTCAGGGTCTCACTAGTAGATCAGACTCATAGTAATTCTCCTGTTCCCAGACTCCCAAGAGGTGGGATTACAGATGCACACCACAACACCAAGTCTCAATTGCTATCTCAGCATGCCCCAGGGCTGGGGCTGGCATGGCAGGCCTGGAGATCGAACTCTGGGCCCCTGTTCCTGCTTGCAGATGCTTTAGTCTGCTGAGATATTTGGCAAGCCCATATTGCTTCAATTTAAAGTTTTCCTTTCTTTGAGGAGGTTGGCTAGATGTTTAGTGATTTTATTTATTCTTCAAGAACCAACTCTTTGATTTTTCTGCCGACTTCCGGGAACCCCTAGACCCGGTCCTGGCCCAGGTCCGGTGGGTGTGTGGAGAGCTTCCTGCTACCCTGCGCC
>NW_004525044.1:133212-138307 GCF_000260255.1 Octodon degus
AATGATTTGTTCTAATGGTGTTTGTAAATAGGATCACAAGTCCGCATCTTGTACAGCAATTAACCACTAAGAAGAATATATGCAGTGTATTATTTTTTGAAAAATAAAAAATGAACCAACTCTTCAATTCATTAATTCTTTGCATCATTTTCTTTTCTCAATTGCATTAATTTCTGCTCTAATAGTTAAAATTTCGGGACCGGGGATATAGCTCAGTAGATTAAGTGCTTCCCTGGCAAGCACAAAGTCTGAGTTCAATCCACAGTTCCTAAAAAAAAATTATTTTGTCTTTGAGCTTTGGATTTCATTTTTTTTTTTTAAAGCTTGAGGTGTATCATTTGGGTATTTATATATTCTGGTTGTGTTTTCCTAATGTGTGATTTCAGAACTATAAATTTGCCTCTGATAAATGCTTTCATTGCTTCCCAGAAATTCTAGTAAGTTTTGTTTGAATTTTTGTTGGATTATAGATATTGTTTTCTTGCTTAATTTCATCTGTAACCCATATGGTGTTGAGTAGGCTCTTACTTAATTTCCATATGTTTATGGGGTTTTGCGGTTTTGTCACTAATTTTTAATTTCATAGCATTGTGTTCAGACATCATACATAAGATAATTACTGTTTACTTACATTTACTTAAGTATGATCTATGGATTAGTATGTGCTCCATTTTAAAGAACGTCTCATGTGCAGCTGAAAAGAATGTGTATTCAGATAGTGTTCAGTGGCGCACTCCGTACATGTCCACTAAGTCGATTGGGTCAGTTCTGCTACATCTTTGCTAATTTTTGTCTACTTGACCTATCTTTTTGAGATAAGAGTGTTTTAAGGTCCCCTGTTAATATTTTGTTAGTGGTGATTAGATTTTTCTTGTCCATTAAAATTCATCTTATATAGTTGGGTGTTTTCACATTTTGTGCATACATATTTATTACTGTTATCTTTTCCTCTTGAATTGTTCCCCTAGCTAGTATGTAGTGACCTTCTTCATCTTGTTTATTCTTGATTTAAAGTTTAGATTGTCTGAAAGCAGGCTAACTACCCCTGATTTTTTTTGAGCTCGTGGAGAAAGTAGTGTTTTCCATCTTTTGAGTTTTAGCATATGAATTTTTTGGGGGGTTAAATATGTTTCTTGTATACAATATATTGTTGGATATTTTTTAGTCCACTATGCCAATGTATTTCTTTTAATTGCTTAATTGAGTCCATTTACATTGATGGTTATAATTGATATGTGTGGCTTATGGTTTGCATGTTATTTTCCTTCTCTTGGTTCCTTACTTTTCTCCTGTGTTTAATTGTTTGCCCTGTTTTTGGGGTTCTTTCCATTGTTGTTCTTGGAATTGTGGTCATTTTGATCCATTTCTGGAATGACTTTTAGTACATTATGTGTGTTGATTCAATTGTCATGAATTTCTTTAGTTTTTCTTTGTTATGAAAGTATTTTACTTTTGAGAGTTTTGTAGGGTGTGCAAGTCTGGGTCAAAATTTGTTTTCTTGTAGGACTTGTAATAATTCATTCCTTGCTCTTCTTGCCTTGATGGTTTGTGAGGAGAAATCTGTTATTCTGATGGGTTTTCCTTTAAATGTGATCTGTTTCTTTTCTCTAGCAGCTTTGAGCAAGTTGTTCTTGTGCTGAATTTCAGAGATCTTGATTACTATATGTCTGGATATAGATTTAAATGGGTTGATATTATTTGGATTTATATATGCCTTTATTATCTTAATGTCAAGCTGTTTCTACATATTTGGGAAGTTTTCTGTTATGACTTCTACCCATATTTTTATGTTGTTTGTTTTGCCTCTTTCCTTTCCATTCATCTTTATTAATCTGATGTTGTTCATTTTGCGTTGTCTTGAAACTGTTGAATTATTATCTCCTTGATCCTTGTTTGTTTTAAGAGATCTTTTCTTATCTTTTCCCTAGTTGCAACATTGTCTTTAGGGACAGAAAGTCTATCCACTTGCATTCAAATGGCTTTTCCATCTTTTAATGGATTTTTTGTTTCTTGTATATCTCTTTGAATGTGCTTCATGTATTCTATTTCTTTCCTATATTGCTTATTCAAGGTTTCCATTATTTTTCTATTCTACTCTATTTTTATCCGTGTGCTTTTTTAGAGTCAATTAATAATCTTTTCATTATAGTTATCATTTCTTTTTTTTTTAAACCTAGGAGATTATTTCTCATCTGATTTATCCTATGCATTTCTGCAGTGGTTTCTTTATTTCAGTTGTTATTACTTTAGAGATTTCAGGTGTGTGATTTCCAATTTCTTCTATGTTAGTGTCTCATTGGTTTGTTTTGGTGTGCTTGTGGAGAGATTGCATTTTGCTCCTTTGTTCTCTTTTTCTATTTCAGAAAGAACTCCTTACTTTGACCTCTGTGCTACTCTATTATTTGTTTCATCACAGTAGCTTTATAGTATAATTTCAGATCAGGGATTGTGATATCTCCTGCATTTCCTTTGTTTACCAGGATTCCTTTTGATATTCTGAGTCTTCTCTGTATCCAAACGAACTTGAGGAAAGTTTTCTCTAGTTCTGTGAGGTATACTAATGGTATTTTCATTGAGATTGTATTGAATCCGTATAACAATTTTGTGAGTATGGCCATTTGTACAGTGTTGGATCTGCCTATACAGGAGCATAGAATATTTTTCCAATCCTCTTCAATTTCTTTTCTCAGAGTACTGAAATTTTCACTGTATAAATCTTTTATGTCCTTTGTGAGATTGATTCCCAAGTATTTCATTTTTGATATTATTGTGCAAGGTGAGGTTTTCCTAATTTGTGTCTTGGTGTCTTCATTGGTACAAAAATGCTACTGATTTTTGGGAGTTGACTTTATATCCTGCAGGGTTGCTGAATTAGGTGATTAAATCTATAAGACTCTTGGCGCAGTTTTTGGGGTCCTCTATGTAGAGTATCATGACATCTGCAAATAATGATAATTTCACTTCTTTCCCAATCCTGATTCCTTTTACCTCTCTCTCTCTTTTGTATATTGCTGTGGATAATGTTTCCAGAACTATACTGAATAGGCGTGGAGACAGTGGACATCCTTGTTTTGTTCCTGATTTTAAAGTGAAGGCCTTCAGTTTTTGCCCATTTAGTATGATGTTCGCTGTTGGTTTCTCATAGATTTTTTTATTAGGATGAGATATAGAACTTCTAGTCCAATTCTCTTTAGGCTTTTTGTCATGAATGAGTGTTCCACTTTGTCAAGCTTTTTCAAAAGCTTTTTTCTGCATCTATTGAGATGATCATGTGGGGTTTGTGCTTTGTTCTATTGCGTGGTGTATCGCATTTATGGATCTGCATATGCTGAACCATCCCTGCATTCGTGGAATGAATCCCACTTGGCCATGTTGTACATAATCTTCTTGACGATTTGCTGCATTCTGTTTTCTGGTACTTTATTGGGGAGTTTTGCATCTATAGTCATTAGAAAAAATGGCCTGTAGTTCTCTTTTTTAGTTGGATCTTTGTCTGCTTTTGGAGTTAGAGTAATGCTCCTCCAGGAATGAGTTTGGGAGAATTTATTCCCTTTCAATTTCATTGAAGAATTTCAGGAAAGCTGGCATTAAATCTTCTCGAAGTTCCTTGCAGTATTCTGCTGTGAATCCATTGGACCTGGGATTTTATTTACTGTTAGGTTCTTTATTACATTTTAAATTTCATTATGGGGTTATTCAGAGTTTGTATATCTTCTTGAGTCAGGTTTGGCATTTCATATGTATGTAAGAAACTGTCCATTTCCTCTGTATTTTCCATCCTGAGAGAGTAAAGATTTTGGAAGTAAGTATTGATGATCTTCTGATTTTCTGTAGGGTCTGTAGTGATTTTGCCCTTTACGTTCTTTACAGTATGAATTTGGGCTTTCCCTCCCCCTCTTTATATGAGTTTGTCTAGGGGGTTATCAATTTTATTTATTCCTTCAAAGAAAGAACTCTTTGCTTTATTTATTCTTTGTATTGTCTTCATCTCCAATGCATAATTTTCTGCTCTAATCTTTGCAATTTCCTTTTTTTTTTTTTTTTTTTTTTTTTTTTTTTTTTGGTTTTGAGCTTGACATGTTCTTTTATTTTACTAGGATCTTGAGGTACAGCATAAGGTCTTTTATTTGTGCTCATTCTTTTTTTAACATGAGAATTTACTGACATAAATTTTCTCCTAAAACAACTTTCATTGCATCCCACAGGTTTCCATAATTTGTAACTCTATTTTGGTTTAATGCAAATATTTTGTAATTTCTCCTTTAATTTCATCAGTGAACCACTGGCTGTTTAAGAGGTTGTCATTTAATTTCCATGTGTTTGTGATATTTCTGTAGTTTCTTTTCTTTTTTTTTGAAGGCGAGAAAATGCAACTTATTTAGGAATTTAGCACATTGCATAGTTTTACAAAACTCCATGACACACAAACATTCATTTTGACTGCCAATCAGGTCACACAATGCACTCCTGTAGGTAAATAGTCCTGTGTTTTCTTTTTAGAAAACTTTTTACAATTAATTTTGTTGAGAAAGAAATAGCTATGAGACAGTTTCAAAACAGGTTAGCAGGACAGTTACAATAATTAATACATTGCATATTGTTGTGTTTGTAGTAGTTATCCAGAGTACAAGATGCAGACATGATATCTTGTTTAAATACCACTGGTATAAATCTTTCTTCTCATTGAACTAAGAGAAAGTAGCTGTATATCTGTCTTATTTTTGTATATACATATATATTTTTTCACTGCAAAATGTTCCTTCATTTATATTCCTTTTTTGTTTAGTTTTGTCAGACATGGGTGTTCCATTGCCATTCAGATATCCTAGGTGCATGAATACAGAAAAATAATCCAATATTTTCTCCAATAGTCCATAATAGTAGTGAGTTATCTGCGGAACTGGCAATGTCAGAAGTTGTTGACTTGAGCCTTTTACAGCTCAACATATTAATATGGCTTTACTTTTTATACCTCATGATGATACTTTTCTGTTGAATGGTTAAGACCAAGATAAAGCAAGACCTATATAGCAAAAAATGTATCTTTTGTATTTGACAAGGTCAATCAGGGAGATAACTCAGTAAAATAAGCACT
>NW_004525044.1:144813-155953 GCF_000260255.1 Octodon degus
TCTGGGTCTATTCAGGATCCGGAGAACCCCAGGTCATCTCACTCACTTGCGGAGCCTGCACTCTGGGTCTGTTCAGGATCCTGTGGCCTGGGTTGTCTCATTCACTCACGGGGCCTGCACTCTGGGTCTGTTCAGGATCCCGCTAGGCCCTGGGTCATCTAACTCACTTGCCGGGCCTGCGCTCTGGGTCTATTCAGGATCCTGCAGCCTGGGTCAGCTCTTTCACTCCCCGGGCCTGCGCTCTGGGCCTATTCAGGATCCCGCGGCCCCGTTGTCTCATAATATTCTTGATGATTTTCTTTATTTTATCTGTTAGGATTTTGTTGAGGATTTTTGATTCTATATTCATGAAGGAGATTGGCCTGTAGTTCTCTTGTTTAGTTGCATCTTTCCTTTGTTTTGGTATCAGTATAATACTTACCTCCAGGAATGATTTGGGGAGGGCTGTTTCATTTTTCAATTTCATTGAAGAGTTCAAGGATTATACGCATTATATCTTTTGTAAATTTCTTGTAGACTTCAGCTGTGAATCCTTCAGGACCTGGCCTTTTCTTTGTTGGTAGATTTTTTTTAATGCATTTTGTATTTCATTGGCTTTTATTGGGTAATGAGAGTTCTTATATCTTCTTGATTCAGTTTTGCTAATTTGTACCTTTCTAGGTACCTGTCCATTTCTTCTGTGTCTTCAATTCTGTGAGAGTAAAGATTCTCAAAGTAGCTATTGATAATGTTTTGAATTTCCACAGGGTCTGTGGTAATTTCACCATTTTCACTCCTTACTGCTTGTATTTGAGTGTTTTCTTTCCTCTTTTTGATGATTTTAGCAAGGGGTTTGTCAATTTTATTTAATTATTCAAAGAAACAGCTTTTTGATTGGCTGGCGTGTGGTGCTGGGGGATTGAACCACGGTCCCTGTGCTTTGCCAACCTTGCTCCAAGTAGGTGCTTTAGACCACTGAGCCATCTCTCCAGCCCCTTAAATTTGTCTTATGGAGGAATGTGCGCCTACATTGGGTGCAAATATATTTATAATTGCTATGTCTTCCTCTTGCAGTTTTCCCTTCTTTACTACAGAAGATTTTTTATTTGAAATATTCTTTATATGTTTGGAAGAGTCTTGGTTTGAAATTGATATTGTCAGCCACCATTAATCTGGGTTAGATATTATTATCTTTCATTCCCTGAAATACTTAACCCCAAACTCTTCTTGATTTGATGGTCTGTGTTGAGAAATCTGCTGTGATTCTGATGCACTTTCCACTTTAGGTGATCTGTTTCTTCTCTCTAGCAGCTTTTAGTTTTTTTTTTTTATTTTACTGAATTTCTGAGGCTTTGACTCTTATGTGTCTAGGTGTAGATTTACTGTGATTATGGCTGTGTGGAGTTCTACATGGCTCACTCATTGGTATGTCAGGTTTTCTCATGTTTGGAAAATTTTCTACTATAACTTCTGCAAATAGTCTTTTTGTGTCATTTGTGCTGTCTCCTGCTACTTCATTGATACCTATTATTTTTTTTGCCAGTTCAGGCCACCCTAAGGGTGAGACTGGTGTTGCATGTGGTGTCAGGGATCAGACAGTGGTCCCCTGTACCTGCCTAAGCTTGCCTAAGCAAGGCATTTATTATTTTTGTATTATTATTCTTTGCATCATCTTGCAGCTGCTGAACTGTCATTTTTTGGCTTCTTGTTAGTTTTAAGAGACCTTTCATTTCATGTTCATTAGCTGTAACACTATCCTTGAGGTCTGAAAGTCTATATTCAGTTTCATTCAAGCAGTTTTGCCCACTTTTAGTAGAGTTCTTAATTTCTTTGATATCTGTATGAATCTATTTGATGCATTCTGTTTCTTCCATGTATTATTCATTGAGTGTTTCCATCATTTTTTATTCTACTCTATTTTTCTATCTATGTCTCTTTAGCTTTGCTGGGCAATTCATTCATGTTTTTTTTAATGTAGTTAGTACAGGGTCTACAGGGTCTCCCTACGTACATCAGAGTAATAGTGGTTCTCTTTTTCAACCTCCCAATCACTGGGATTACACAGGTGTGTTCCACCATGCCCAGTCTCAATCACCTTCTCAGTGTACCCAGGTGTAGGGCCAGCATGGCATGCTGAAGATCAAACCCCATCAGCTGTGCACTCCCTAAGCAGGCACTTTAGTCTGTTAAGCTATCTGGACAGCCCTTTCTTTCATGACATTTGTCCTTTCTTTTTGAACCTAAGAGATTATTTCTAATGTTATTTCTTCTATCACCTGGTGGACTTGTTGCTTTACTTCAGTTGCTATCATTTCAGAGTTTTCAGGTGTGTGATTTCCAAGTTTGTGTGTTTTCCTTTTGGATTTGTTCTGGATGGGCTAGATGATTGAGATTACCTTTTGCTCCTGCATTTCGAATTTTTTAAAACTCCCAAACAGAGTTCTGCAGGCTACCCTGAATCGCCCAAAGTTCTTAAATGATGCCAGGAATGTTCCATGTCTTGCACAATGGGCCCACAGATCACAGCTCACCTGCATACTGCAGGCCACTCAGAATCCTCCTAAATTCTTAAAAGATTGGACCAGCACCAGCAAAAACTCCAAGCCTGCTTGCTGGGGGCTAAGGAAGTTCAGAGCTTACCAGAGTCCCGTAGGCTGCACAGAGTCCACCAAAGTTCTTAAATGGCGCCCTTATCTTGTTTTCCCATTTTCCACTCTTCTCAATTTCTCATTTTTTTCTTTCTTTCTCCAATTTTGCATACATAATCTGGTAATCTGAACAACTAATTGGAAGACAACACTATGGAATAACAATCATTGTGAAATTTGTATTATTCTGTTTAGTCAATTTCTGTTTTAATTTTTTCTTTTATACTGCTATTCTGTGTTCTCTTAAAAATAAAAAACTAGAAAAGTAGATCAAAATTAAATAAATCTCACCCAGAAAATTCAACAACCCAATGTATAAATGGGCATCAAAGATATATGCACATGTAGTAGTTGATATATTGTATTAATTTGGCCAGATAATTCTGGGGAACAGTTCCAGCTGGTGGGAGTCCCACCCTGGGGCACAATTGGTTCTGCCCTTAGAGTGACTCAGCACCAAGAGACCATCTAAAAGGGCTGAGGAAATAGTCAATACTTCCTCAGAGAAATATCAGTCTTCACATTCGGCTTGGACTTCATCGTCTGGCTTGCAGTGCAGACTCCAAACTCTGGCTTCGATCCTTCACCTTCCACTGCAGACTCTTCAGTGTCCATCGCAGACTCTTCAGTCTTCCATCACAGACCCATTAGCTGAGAAACAGAGGCTTACACACAGCACAACAGTGAGCGTCAGACCTTGAGACTAAATTCTTCAGTTTGGGGTGTGCAGACGCCCTTTACATGCTCCCTCATCTGAATGTGGCTGACTGTTCATAAGCCAATCTTGTAATTCCTTATACATTGTATATCTTGTGTTAATATCTGAACCTTATATTATATCTGTTCCTCCAAGTAAAACCCTGACCAATACAGCACACTTCTCAGAGGATGCAATACAAATGGCAAATAAATATATAAAAAATGTTTAACATAAGTAATCAATTGAGAAATACAAATTAAAATAACATTGAGCCTTTTGGTTCTCTGAGCAACACCGTGGCAGTAGGCAAGAGTAAGTGCCTTATGAAAGGCAGCAAAAAAGTAGTCAAGAAGAAAGTGGTTTCTCCATTTTCTAAAAAAGACTGGTAGGATGTGAAGGTTCCAGCTATGTTTCACATAAGAAATATTGTAAAAACACTCATCACAAGAACTCAAGACACCAAAATTGCATCTGATGGGCTGAAAGGCCATGTGTTTAAAATGAGCCTTGCTGATCTGCAGAATGATGAAGTTACCTTTAGAAAATTCAAGTTAATTACTGAAGATGTTCAGGGCAAAATCTGCCTGATTGTCTTCCATGGCATGGACCTCACCCATGACAAAAGGTGTTCCATGGTCAAACAACGGCAGACCATGATCCTAGCTTATGTTGATGTCAAGACTACTGATGGTTATTTGCTTCTTCTATTCTGTGTTGGCTTTACTAAAAAAATGCAACAATCAGATACGGAAGACCTCTTTTCTGCTTAGCACCAGCAGGTCTGCCAGATCTGGAAGAAGATGATGGGAATCATGACCCAAGAGGAGCAGACAAATGATTTGAAGGAAGTAGTCAATAAATTGATTCCAGACAGCATTGAGAAAGGCATAGAAAAGGCTTGCCAATCTATCTAGCCTCTTCATGATGTCTTTGTCAGAAAAGTAAAAATGCTGAAGAAGCCCAAGTTTGAATTGGGAAAACTCACGGAACTTCAAGCAAAAGGTAGTAGCTCTGGAAAGGCTACTGGAGATGAGACTGAAGCTAAAGTTGAATGAGCTGATGGATGTGAACCAACAGTCCAAGAGTCTGTTTAAGATCCATATTTTTAATAATGATAAATAAAGTCCTATTTGTGATAGCATGCTTCTTAAAAAATAATAAAATAAAATAATACTGAGATTTCATCTCACTCCAGAGAGAAAGATTATCATCAAGAAATAAGGCAAAATAGGCCTGCCAAAGTCCAGGCCCTGGGAGTGTGTGGGAGAGCTTGTGCACTCCCCTGATCCCGCTGGACCTCTCTGGACCAAGCCAAGGCCCGCCGCATCAGTGACACCTCTTGTCACACTCTCAGGACCCCTCCACACCTCCAGAGCTAGCCCAATCCTGAATTGTGAGTGAGAACTTCCGCCACACTCTTGGAAACCCTTCAGACACGTGCAAGCAGAAGCCCAGTGAGTGTGTGGGAGAACTTCTGTGTTATCCTGTGTCCCCTGGACAACTCCAGACCCAGCGCAGGCCTGGAATATAGGCCTGTGGTGAAACATTACAGCTGAAGTCCCTGCAGAGAGACTAGAGGAAAAGACCAGCCAGCTAATCCAGGAGCAGAAATCTTGCCAGAGGAGCAAAACAGTTCATCTCCAAGAGCTGCAGCAGAAAGGAGCTGAGCACAGTAGCCAGAAGCAAGGCAGGCACAACTGGATGAACCCAAACTTAGTAGATCTGCACCTGAATTTTAGTAGGTGCTAAGGTTATAACTGCACTAAAGCTCCACAACAAAGGTCAGAGGACAGTGCTATACAAAATGACAAAGAGAATGAGCAAAATGCAATTTCAGGTCCCAAGCAAGCCCACACAGAACAAGTGCAGAAGACAGTAGCACAGCTGAAAGGTCTGAATTAATAGTGTCTGAAGTGAAGAAACTACAACAGAAAGGTATAGAGGAACTCAGATCAGAATTAATTTCTGAAATAAAAAAGAAAGTTCTAAATTAATAGTGTCTGAAGTAAAGAATGAAATGCAGAAAAATATAAAGGAAATCAGATCAGAAATAATCTTTGAAGCAAAAGAATTAATGACTGCTTATCAAGAAGACACTGAAAAAAAATAGATATTAGAAAAGTGAAGCATTCCTTGAATGAGAAATACAGGAAATAGATCAGATGAAGCAGAGTCAAAGAGATATAGAGGAACTTAAAATTTTAATCACAAGCTTGAAAAACCATTTGAGTTAAAGTAAAGACAGAGTTTCAGATCTTGAAGATGCTGGTGCAGCTAGTGAAAAGGTAAGAAAAGATCTCTTAAAAACAACTAGGATTCAGGAAAAAATAACTCATCATCTGCAAGACAATGAAAAGATGAACATGAGGCTAATAGCCATCAATGAGAAAGGACTCAATACAAGTGAAATAAAAAGAATATGAGCAGAAGTAACACCAGAAAAGTTCCCAAATATGAGAAAACAATCTGACATTCAGATAAATCAAAGCATACAGAACTCCCAATAATGTCAACCCAATTAAAAATACACTGAGACATATAATAGATAAGATCCCAGAAAGCCAGCACAAGAACAATATGCTAAAAGCTGCAAGAGAAAAGAAACAGATCACATTTAAAGGAAAACACATCAGAATAACAGCCAACTTCTCTTCACAAACAATGAAGGTAAGAAGAACATGGAGCAGAGTACTTCAAGTCCTCTATGAAAACAAATTTCAGCCCAGACTACTACACCCTGCAAAACTCTCTTTAAAGTTTGATGGAGAAGTGAAATACTTCCAGGACAAAGAACAATTAAAGAATTTCACGACAAAGACAATACTACACAGACTACTAAAAGATGTTCTAGAGAGGGACCAAAATGATCATAACTCCATGAATGACAACAGAAGGAACCCATTAAATAGGAGAAACAAACACAGGAGAAAAAGGAGTAAACAACAGAAGGTAAATAACATGTCAATCAAAAATCAATAAATCTCAATTATATAACCAACAACACCCTACTCAAATATAACCATCAAAGTAATAGACTCAATTCACAAATTAAAGGAAATTGACACAGTGGATTAGGAAACAAAATCCAATAATATGCTATATACAAGAAACACGCTTAACTCATAAAGAAATTCATAGGCTAAAAGTCAAAGGATGGAAAATAATACTACACTACATAGCACCTCAGAAAAAAGCAGGGGTAGGAATCCTGTTCTCAGTCTCAACTTCAAACCAAGAATGATCAAATGAAATAAAGAAGGCCACTATATACTGGATAGGGGAAAAGCTCAAGAGGAAGAGGTAACACTCATACATGTATATACACCAAACACGGGAGCACCCAACTCTACAAGATGAATCATACTGCACATGAAAAATCTAATATCCAATACCACAATCTTAACAGGAGACCTTAACACCGCCTTATCCAAAAAAGATAGATCAAGCAGACAAAAGATTAGCAAAGAAATAGCAGAACTGAACTAGAGCTTGAAACAAATGGACCTAGTGGACATATACAGAGTGTTCCAGACAACAACAGCTGAATATATATATATATTTTTTCAGTTGTACAAGGCTCAATTTCTAAAATAAACCACACACTGGTAAATAGGTCATGCTTAAGTATATGCAAGAAAACAGAAATTATCCCATGCATATTATCTGACCACAATGCAATGAAACTGAAAATAAATGAGACAAGAAAACAGAAGCACCCCATAAATACATGGAAATTAAACAACACCCTACTCAGCAACCAATGGGTCACAGATGAAATTAAACAAGAAATTCAACAATATCTACAACTCAATGAAAATTCAAGCACATCTTATCAGAATTTATTGAATGCAATGAAAGCAGTGCTCGAGGGAAATGTATAGCTGTGAACTCACACATTAGTAAAACAGAATGGAAACAAATAAACACCCTAATGTTGCACCTCCAACGTCTAGAAAAGGAAGAGCAAACCAAACCTAACCCCCAAAGACGGGAAGAAATCATAAAGATTAGAGCAGAAATTAGTTCAATTGAAACAAAGGAAACAGTTCAAAGAATTAAGTAATAAAAGAGCTGGTTCTTTGAAAGATTAAATAAAATTGATAAGCCCTAGAAAACCTCATTGAAAAGAGCAAAGAAAAAATTCAAATACAAGCAATAAGGAATAAAAGGGTGTAACTACCACAGGCAGAGTGGAAATTCAGATTATTTCCAATAACTACTTTGAGAACCTTTACTCTCACACAAGAGAAGACATGGAAGAAATGGACAGATTCCTAGAGAGGTTCAAAGTTCCAAAACTAAATCAAGAGGACATAACAACCCTCAGTATCCAAATAACACCCAATGAAATATGAAATGTAATAGAAAACCTACCAACAAACAAAAGTCCAGGTTCTGATGGATTCACAGCTGAATTCTACAAGAAATTTACAGAAGATATTAACTCTATCCTCCTTAAATCCTTCAATGAAATTGAAAAGGAAGCCATCCTCCCAAAATGATTTCTGGAGGCTAGTATTATACTGATACCAAAACCAGGGAAAGTTGCAACTAAGAGAGAAAACTACAGGCCAATCTCCCTCATGAACATAGATGCCAAAATCCTCAATAAGATAGATGACATAGAGTGTGCCTAAGAAAAGTCACATGGAGATAAAACGTTCTCTCATACTTTCACACAGAGCAATCTGGTCGAGCAATGGCCATTAGTCATCCACGTGGCTGATACAAAGATCTGCAAACTGCAGTACAGGGTAACAGTATAAATCCTGAGGAGACTTGACTGGCCTTATATGATACAAAAGATGCACTACTAAACTCTATGGGATTATTTTGCTGAATTCAAACACCTACAATATTTAAATGGCAATGAAATACCCATCTCTAACAAAAGTAAACAAAAAAAGGGGGATACAAAGAAAGGGACATATTTATCTGTATATACAAAATAGGATAAATATACCACTACTTTGTCTCAATTCAATGAGAAGAAAGATTTGTACTAATAATATTTGGACAGGATATCGTGTCTGCATCTTGTACTATGAATAACCACTAAGAATATAATAATATGCATTGTATTAATAATAAATTCCTAGTAAATAGAATACAGCAAATCATTAAGATTATACACCAGGATCCATTTCAAGTCATCCCAGGGATGCAAGAATGATTCAATATAAGCAAATCTACAAATATAATACACTATATCAATAGAGCCAAATATAAAAAACACATGATCATCTCAATTGATGGAGAAAAGGCTTTTGACAAAGCCCAACAATCATTCATGTTCAAAGTCCTCCAGAAAATTGGAATAGATGGCCTCTACATCAATCTGATAAAAGCCATTTATGACAACCCAATGACTAATATAATTCTAAATGTGCAAAAAGGGAAATCTTTTACTCTCAGATCTGGTACAAGACAAGGATGTCCTCTATCAGCCCTCCTATTCAATATAGTTCTGGAAACATTAGCTAAAGCCATTAGAAAAGAGAGAAATAAAAGGAATAAGAATAGGTAGAAAACAATTTAAAATATCATTATTTGCAGATGACATGATACTTCACTTGGAAGACGCAAAAATCTCCACCAAGAAGCTACTAGAATTGATGCACAAATTCAGTAGCATAGCAGGATAGAAAGTCAATACCCAAAAGTCAATAGCATTCCTCTACACAGATAACAAACACACTGAGAGGGAAATTAGAGAAACAATTCCTTTTACAATAGCACCACAGAAAATGAAAAACCTTGGAATTCATCCAACTAAAGAAGTCAAAGATCTTTTCAAGGAAAATTACAGTATTCTGGAAAAAGAGATTTTAGAGGATTTCAGAAAATGGAAAGATATTACCTGCCCCTCAATGGGAAGAGCCAACATTGGAAAATGGCCATACTGCCAAAATTGCTGTACAGATTTAATGTAATTCCTATCAAACTACCACCAACATACTTCCCAGGCCTAGAAAAATTGTTTCCCAAATTTCTCTGGAAGTAGAAAAGAGCTCAAAAAGCAAAGGCTATCCAGGGCAACGAAAACAAGGCAGGAGCTATTACAATTCCTGACTTGAAATTATACTACAAAGCAACTGTGATAAAATCAGCATGGTACTGGCAACAAAATGGACCTGAGGATCAGTGGAATAAATTAGAAGATACAGCAACGTCTATGAACACACTCAGCCACCCATGCTCTGAAAAACAGGCCAAAAATGCTAACTGGAAGAAAGATAGCCCTTTGAACGAATGGAACTGGTAAAACTGGCTCTCTACATGCCAAAAACTAAAACTTGACCCAGGTCTATCACCATGCACTAAGCTAAAGTCAAAATGGATTAAAGATCTAAACATTAAAACACAAACACTAAATCTCTTGGAAGAGAAAGTAGGAGAAACTCTTGAAGACATAGGGGTAGGCAATGAGTTCATGAACAAAAATCAAATCACATGGGTAATAGTTGAAAAAAGTAATAACTGGGAACTCTTCTTATTGAGAAGTTTTTGCACATTAAAAGAAATAACCAACAAAGAGAAAAGACAACCCACAAATTTTGAAATATCCTTGACTAATGAGCACTCAGACAAAGGTCTGCTCTCTAGAATTTATAAAGAATTAAAAATCATTGGGGCACAAAAATTTAAAGATCCAATCCAAAAATGGGCACTTGAGATGGTCACACACTTCTCAAAGGATGAAATTAAAGAAGTGAATAAATATATGAAAAAATGCTACACCTCACTAGCCATCCATGAATTGCAAATTAAAACAACACTGAGATACCATTTTACCCCAGAAAGAATGGCTATCATACACAAATCAACTGACAACAAATGTTGGAGAGGCTGTGGGGAAAAAGAAACCCTTCTCAACTGCTGGTGAGAATGTAGACTGATGCGAGCATTAGGGAAATCCATATGGAAACTCCTTTAAAAATTAGGACTGGAAATGCCACTCAAGCCAGCTATCCTCCTCCTGGGAATTTTCCTGGAGGAACTGAAATTGTCATATCATAGTTATATATGTTTACCTATGTTTATAGCAGCACAATTTGTGATAGCCAGATCTTGAAAACAACCAAGATGCCTGTCACCTGAAGAATGTATAAAAAAAGATGTGCTTTTTTATAATGAAGTATTACTCAGCTATAAAGAATGATAAGCTTGAAGTATTTATATTTAAGTGGATCCAGTTGAAGATATACTCATAAGTTAAATAAACCAGACCCACATGTGTAAGTATATTATAGTCTTCCTAGTATAAAAACTCAAAAGGAGAAATACAAGTAGAAAGGCATAAAACAATTAAAATGAAAGTGAGAAATTGATAATTAGACAATGAAGATGAGGCAAGGAGAAAAGCTAGAAAACATGACATGGGCAAAGCCATACATGTATATGCACAAAGTGGGTAAGACAATGATTCTGAGAAACATCAGCAGGTTTTTGAACTTAGTAGTTAATGGTGAGATTCTCACCCTGACTAACTATATATACTGACACTTGTGAACTAAGCAACTGCACTGAAGTTAGCAATGTGTAATAGTACATCATGTTTGGAATGCCTGTCATTCTGGTCGTGTAAATACATACTGCTTGTCATCACAGTTCAATTATTGCCATACTATCTCCTCAAGTGTTTGCACCAAAAAAAAAAAAAAAGTAATAAATGAAAAATGGAGACGGAATAAAAAAGTCATTGGACTGCTGCTACAATGCTTATATGGTTAGATTTCTAAATTTCTAGGCAAAAATATGTACTTGTTTACTCCTACTTTTTAAAATATTTTTACACCAAATAGGAATTTCT
>NW_004525044.1:156053-160821 GCF_000260255.1 Octodon degus
GATTTACCTTGAAACCATGTACAGCAGTTTGTAGGTGTTTTGTCATATTAGACATAACATACAACAGGTATATTACAAACAATCATTGATATGCTAAACTTTAAATCCCTATAAAATGTGAAAAAATAAAAGATAAAATAATAAAATAAAAAATGAACAATTACACATTTTTATACAGAAATTTAGAAATCGAACCATATACAGCACTGTAGCAGGACAGTCCTATGACATTTTTTCTCTCTTGTTTTCTTTTATTACCTTTTAAAAAAAAAAACATTTACTTGAGAGAGAGTATAGCACTAATTGATATGACATTAGAAGCAGTATACATTTGGAAGACCAGAATGACAAGCATTACAAGTATGGCCCTAGTATTACACATTGCTATCCTCAATGCAGTTGCTTAGTTCACAGGTATCAGCATATACAGTTAGTCAGGGTGAGAATTCTACCAATTAACTAGTTTCAAAAACATGATGGAGATTCTCAGGACAATTGGCTTGTGTATATAAGTGTATGGCTTTGCCCCTGCCATGTTTCCAACCTTTCCTCCTTGCCTTCTCTTCATTGTTTAATTTTTAAGTTCTGTTTCTTTCCATTAAGTTATGTTATACCTTTGAATTACCATTTCTTCTTTTGAGTTTTTATACTAAAGAGACTATAGGAAATTTCCACATTTGGGTCTGGTTTATTTTACTTAGTATGTTTTCAGGTTGCATCCAGTTATATATGAAGGCTTTGAGTTTATCATTCTTTATAGGTGAGTAATATTCCATTGTATAAAATCACCACTTCTTTTTCATCCATTTCTCAGGTGATGGGCATTTTGGTTGCTTCCAAGATTTGGCTATCACAAATTGTGCTGCTATAAGCATAGGTACACAATATCATTATGATGTGGTGTTTTCAGATTTTGAAGAAGACTCCCAGTAGGGGGATAGCTGGTTTGAATGGAATTTCCAGTCCTAGTTTTTTAAGGAGCCTCCACACTGATTTCCATAATGGTTGTACCAGTCTATATTTCCACCAGCAGCGGAGAAGTGTACTTTTTCACCACAACCTCTCCAACATTTATTGTTGGTTGATTTCTTTATGATAGTCATTCTTTTGGGGGTGAAATGGTATTTCAGTATTGTTTCAATTTGCATTTCATGGATGGCTAGTAATGTGGAGTATTTTTTCATATTTATTCACTTCTTTCATTTCATTCTCTGAGAAGTGTGTGTTCATCTTGGATGCCCATTTCTGGATTGGTTCTTTAAATTTTGGGGCACTAATCCTTTTTAGTTCTTTATAAATTCTAGAGAGAAGACCTTTTCTGAGTGCTTGCTAGTCAAGATTTTTCCAAATTTGTGGGTTGTCTGTTCACTTGTTGGTAATTTCTTTTGATGTACAAAAACTTCTTAATAAGAAGAGGTCCCAGTTGTTAATTCTTTCAAGTATTACCTGTGCGAATTGATTTTTGTTCATGAACTGTTTGCCTACCCTATGTCTTCAAGATTTCCCCTACTTTCTTTTTTTTAAGTGAACACAGCAAGATTTTATTGTCTTTACAATAAGAAACATGAAAAGTTAAAATTGGATCACTTGGCCCTTTCTTTTCTTATCTCCTTCCAGTTCAAATGCTTGCATGTCTTACCAGCCAGCATTCTCTCACATTTGCAGTTGGGCTCAACGCACTCAAGCCTCAGAACAATCTTCTTTCAAGTTTTGGCCTTCTTCTGGAAACTCAGCTTAGTTTGTCCACCATAGCAACTCTGTTTCCTGTGATAACACCATTTTCCCTGGGCATATAGGGAATCCTTGCCTTTCTTGTACTGTGTCACCTTGTGGAATTGATGCTTTCCCCACTTCTTACTGAAAGTTCGCTGTGTTTTGGGAATTTTCACCATGCTTGCAGGTGCACTACCAGTGAGGAAAGAAAGAGTCCTGCTTCCTCCTATTTTCTCTCCAGGGAGATTTAGTGTTTCTGTTTTAATATTTAGATCTTTAATCCATTTTGATTTTGGTGCATGGTTACAGACCTGAGTCCAGTTTTAGTTTCAGCATGTAGAGAGCCAGTTTTTCCAACACTATTTGTTAAAAAGGCTATCTTTCTTCCAGTAAACATGTTTGGCCACTTTGTTGAAGATCAGGTGGCTGAATGTGTTCGTAGAGGCTTCTGCATCATCTAATCTAGTCCATTCATCCTCAGGTCTATTTTGTTGCCAAAAATGTGCTGATATTATCACAGTAACTTTGTAGTATAATTTCAAGTCAGAGATTGTGATGCCTCCTGATTTGCCTTTGTTGGCAAGGATTGCGTTTGCTATTCTAGGTCTTTTCTGGTTCCAAATAAATTTTAGGAATAATTTCTCTAGGTCTCTGAGGTATGCTGGTGATATTTTGATAGGTTTTTCATTAAATCTGTATAACAATTTTGAGAATATGGCCATCTTCACAATATTGGTTGTTGCTATCCAGGAGCAGAGAATATCTTTCCATTTTCTGAAATCCTCTATGATTTTTTTCAGAGTACTGTAATTTTCATTAAATAAATTTTTTGCTTCTTTACATTAATTGTTAAGTATTTCATTTTCTCTGGTGTTTTTGCAAAATCTATTATTTCTCTAACTCCCCTCACAGTGTGTTTGTTATCTGTGTAGAGATTGACTTTTGGATACTGACTTTGCATCCTGCTATGCTACTAAATTTGTGCTTTCCTCTATGTTTTTTTGTCTGTGTCTTCTTAAGAAACAGTTATTAATTCTTTTATTATAGTTATCATTTTTTTTTACTTTAGAGATTACTTCTCTTCTGATTTCCTCTATATGTTTCTGCAGTTGATTTTTTATTTCAGACTATTAATTCAGAGATTTTTTATTGCAGAGGTTATTTCTGTGTGTCTGTCTGTCTGTCTGTCTGTCTTTGTGGTACTGGGGATTGAACTCAGGACTTTGCACTTGCCAGGCAAGAGCTTATATCGCTGAACTATATCCCCAGCCCTCAGAGATTATTTCTTTTTTTTTTTCAGAGATTATTTCTGATCTGAGTTAGTCTCGACTTTTCTGCAGTTCTTTCTTCACTTCAGACGCTATTAATTCAGACATTTCAGCTGTGTGATTCCCAATTTCTTCTGTGCTACTGTTCTCTGCATTTGCTCTGGGTGGTCAAGGCCTGAGATTGCATTTTGCTCCTTCTCTTTGTCATTTTGTATAGCACTGTCCTCTGACCTTTGCTGTAGAGCTTTGGTTCATTTATTACCTTAGCCCCCACTGACATTCTTACCCAAGAGAGATTATATGATTAAGTCAATTATATTTCTGTATTTACAGAACTACAATAAGGAACACTAATAATGGGTTTTGATATTTAACGTTGACAAATTTTATAACTAATGGCTTTTGTATTTTACACAGTAAGAGCACTCATTATGTCTGTATAGCTAAGCAGATATTAAATTGGGAATTTGTGTTTAAGTCTGCTAAGTTCTCTTTGATCGCCTCCTCTTGATGTACCTGGTGTTTTCCAGGCAGACTAGTTCACCTGGTTACCTTTTGCCCCTTCTCTCAGTCAAAAGAGAAAGAGGGAGGATGCTTGTATAGATCTGGGTGTAGCAAAGAGTCTCAGCTTACTGGCTGCAAATCTATTAAGTCTGAATTCATCCAGTTGTGCCTGACTTGGGTCTAGCTGCTGTACTTATTTTCTCCCTGCTGCAGCCCTTGGAAGTGAACCTGCTGTGCCCCTCTGGCAAGATGTTCTGCTATTGGATTAGCTGGGGGATTCTGGCCACTAGCCTCTGTGCAGGGACTTCAGCTGCAGAGTTTCATACCAGGCCTCTATGCCAGGCCTTGGCTGGGTACCTTGGGCCTGGGCTGGTTCTGGAGGGATTCAGGAGGTGCAGGAGAGAGAAGAAGCTCTCCCACACATTCACCAGGCCTGGGCTTGGGTTGCATCTTCAGGGGTCCTAAGTGCACAGGAAAGTCTTTACAGGCCAGGCCTGGACTGGTTCTGGAGGACTTTGGGGGGGTGGTCCTGAGAGCAAGGCTGAAGAATTCACACACAGGCCAGGATTGGGCTGGGTCCGGTGGGATTCAGGGGGTGAAGGGGAGTACAGAAGCTCTCCCACACATTTGCCAGGCCTGGGATTGTGCTATGTCTGGAGGGGTACCTGAATTTGTGTTTTAATTCTAGTAGCTCCTTGGTGGAGTTTTTCGGGGTCCTCCACAGAGAGCATGAAGTCATCTGCAAATGATAGTTTTACTTCTTCTTTACCTATCCTGATTCCTTTTATTTCTCTCTCTTGTAATGGCTCTAGCTAATGATTCCAGAACTATTGAATAAGAGTGGTGATAGAGGACATTCTGGTCTTGTACCAAATCTGAGCATAAAAGATTTCAGTTTTTCCCCTTTTAGAATTATGTTAGCCATTGGGTTGTCATAGATGGTTTTAATCAGATTGAGGTAGAGGCCATCTATCCCAATTTCCTGTAGGACTTTGAACATGAATGAGTGTTGGACTTTGTCAAAAGCCTTTTCTGTATTGAGATGATCATGTGGCTTTTGGATTTGTCTCTATTGATATGGTGTATTACATTTATAGACTTGCATATACTGAACCATCCTTGCATCCCTGGGATGACTCCTACCTAGTTATGATGTCGAATATTCTTTTTTTTATATTTATATTTATATTTATATTTATTTATTTATTTTTGACATCAGTTATTTTATTTTAAAGAAAAAAAATAAAAACAATGGTACAGGGGCTGAAGAGATGGCTCAGTGG
>NW_004525044.1:184474-185203 GCF_000260255.1 Octodon degus
AAAAAAAAAAAAAAAAAAAAAAAAAAGACAAATGTTAGAATGACAAATAAATGACCAGAACTTCTAACAGTTTGGGGATAGGATATCGCACAAAGTCTAGTGTATCATGGACAAGGATAATGTCCATAACATTTACTGGTGGGCAGGTGTCACTTGTAGGACTGAGCTACTGATATTTCCTTGATATCCACCCTGTAGACCCAGACAGAATCATGACCCATAGGGTGCAGGAGAAGCCCATTTGTAGAGTATGCTGATGGAAATATCTTGCTCCTGTATACAAAAGAATAACGGAAATTTTGCTCGCTCTCTCTAGAACACCTTTTGGTAGTCTGTGTAGGCTTGGCTTTGTCATCATGAAATTCTTAAGTTGTTCTTTGTCATGGAAGTATTTCATTTCTCCATTATACTTGAAAAAGAGTTCTACAGGGTATATCAGTCTGGGTTACAATTTGTTTTCTTGCAAGACTTGAAGTACTTTGCTGCATGCTCTTCTTGCCTTGATGGTTTGTGAAGAGAAATCTGCCTTTATTCTGATGAGTTTTCCCTTAAATGTGATCTGTTTCTTTTCTTTAGTGACTCTTAGTATACTGTTCCTATGCTGAATTTCTGGGATCTTGATTATTATATGTCTGGGTGTGGTTTTCATTGGGTTGATGTTATTTGGAGTTCTATTTGCTTCAGTTATCTGAATGTGAGATTGTTGCCCCATCTTTGGGAAGTTTTCTG